>NW_009649929.1:2273179-2273948 GCF_000708025.1 Charadrius vociferus
TCCTCCCCCTCCTCCTCCTCCTCCTCCTCCTCCTCCTCCTCTTCTTCTTCTTCTTCTTCTTCCTCCTCCTCCTCCTCCTCCTCCTCGCAGACCCCCCTGGCTTTCTCCCCGGACCACGTCGCCTGCGTCTGCGAGGCGCTGCAGCAAGGTGGGAACCTGGACCGCCTGGCCAGGTTCCTGTGGTCTTTGCCCCCGAGCGATCTGCTACGTGGCAACGAGAGCCTGATGAAAGCCCGGGCGCTGGTGGCTTTCCACCAGGGCATCTACGCCGAGCTCTACAGCATCCTGGAGAGCCACAACTTCGACTCCTCCAACCACCCGCTCCTGCAGGAGCTCTGGTACAAGGCTCGCTACACCGAGGCGGAGCGAGCCCGGGGCAGACCCCTGGGGGCGGTGGACAAGTACAGGCTGCGGAGGAAATACCCGCTGCCCAGGACCATCTGGGACGGCGAGGAGACGGTCTACTGCTTCAAGGAGAAGTCCCGCAACGCGCTGAAGGAGCTCTATATGCAGAACCGGTACCCCTCGCCGGCCGCCAAGCGCAACCTGGCCAAGATCACCGGGCTGTCCCTCACCCAGGTCAGCAACTGGTTCAAGAACCGCAGGCAGCGGGACCGCAACCCTTCCGAGACCCAGTCCAAAAGGTGAGGGCAAACTTTCCTCCCCGCCCCCTCTCCCGCCTGCCTTCCCTCTCCCGGCTCTGCCTTCCCTTGCAAACATGGCGCTTACCTTCGGTGCGCCTCGTCCTCCCCTCCTTCCCCCCCACCCC
>NW_009649929.1:2275111-2294389 GCF_000708025.1 Charadrius vociferus
GAGGGGGGATACAGGGAGCCCCCTTCGGTCGCCCGGGTGGGGTAGCCAGGGAGCGGGGATTTATTGACACGTCCGTAACCCAGTCTGTAAAGTTTCTCCTCAGCAAGCGGCTGGTTTGATGTGTCCTTTTCTGAGAAACCTTCCCCTTTCACTTGCCACTCGCTTGAAGGGTCTCGTAGAGGCAAAACATGGGAAAAATAATTCGGGAGAACTCTCACAAGCTGTATCAAAGCACGGAGTCCCCCTTGGTGCAGAGCTCGCTGGCACACTATGGTAATGCAATGTCATCTCTTCCGTCTTTTTCCCATAGCGAGTCAGATGGCAACCCTAGCACGGAAGATGAATCCAGTAAAGGGCAGGAGGATTTATCTCCCCATCCGCTCCCCAGCTCATCCGACGGCGTTACCAGCCTCAGCCTTCCTGGCCACATGGAGCCCGTCTACATGCAGCAGCTCGGAAACACTAAAATAGCCTTGAGCTCATCTGGTGTCTTGTTGAATGGAAACCTCGTGCCTGCCAGTACCTCTCCTGTCTTTCTCAATGGTAGCTCTTTTCTTCAGGGACCCAACGGCGTCATTCTCAACGGACTTAGTGTGGGGGCTTCACAGACAGTTACCTTAAATTCGCCCAAAACCACATCGAGTGTTGTGAGCAATGGGGTGTCCATTACTGACATACTGTCGTCTTCGTCAGAAGATGTTAAGGACTTCAAACTCATTCAGGCTTCGGTCCCCAACACCGCGGCAGCCACCTTCAGTCCCAGCAGCATCCCGGTCTCATTCCCAGGATTGATACCGAGCTCAGAGGTGAAAAGGGAAAGCGTACAAACTGCTGCTTCCCAAGATGGAGGCTCTGTAGTTACTTTTACTGCTCCTGTCCAAATAAACCAGTATGGCATTGTCCAGATCCCCAATTCAGGAACAAATGGCCAGCTGCTGAACGGAAGCATCGGTTTTTCTTCTCTGCAGCTGCCTCCTGTTTCTGTGGCAGCTTCACAAGGTAAAAGTTTTGTCTCTTACAGTAAGGGGTACAAGAAAAAGTTGGGATTAGGCACACTTAGCGTTTTAGAAGCTGTGGTGGTTATCCTCCAAGGTACCAGGATTGTATCTCAGCCACACATGGTACATCAAATAATACCTTTTGCCTTCCTTTATGTGGGTTATGCTCGTCGTGGGCAGACTGTTACATGAGGCTGAGCTCCTCTACTAAGAGCAGAGAAGGAGGTCTGGTATTTTACACCTCTTTCATCTCATGCTGTTCTCAGAAGTCTGTGAGACTAGTCTTCACAAATATCTGCAAATTTTACACGTTTTAGTAATTCAAAATATTCCCCATTTGCCATTGAATTATTTTAATGAGAAGGTTCATAAAAATGAAAATGCAGCAGCTGGAAACTGTTACTGTTGTTGTTCTTGTGGTGGTTGTTTTGGTTTTTTGTTTTTTTTAACCAAAGCATTTCATAAAAATGAATTTTAAATTACTATAGACACAACAAGACCAAGCAGTTACACTCGTACATTTTCTGTCCTATAATTATGAGGGATTAAACTGCGGGGAAACAATAGAAATATGCAATAGCTCGTAGATAGAAAACACGAGGGTATTTGGATAAACTGCCCTCAGTCCAAGGGAAATATGTCATCGCAGGTTCATGTGCCAAGTGTGCAGGCTCCTCCCCAAGTTTGCTTTAGCGTTTGTCTTAACATACCATAGTCTGAAACTTGCAGCCGGCCAGGAAGAATTCCAGGGAGCGCAAGCTTAGTTCTGGATCCTTGTTTTGAAGCAGGCCAGTTATAAAGCACAACTGAACAGCTTTGTTACTCATTAGCCACTGTGTCTTTGGTTATGAAAATGATTAAACTTGAATCAATCTCTCTAGTTTCAGGAGCTGTGAGTACTATAATGAAAAATCAATCTGTGCTCATGTTAGCTTATTTGAATTAAAAGTGTATAGGGAGTGAATTATTCTTTCCATTAAAGTAATACAGGGAGGAACACAGAAGTCGTGTAAGTACATTTTAAATGGGTGAAAAATTATAAGATCCTAAAGTATGGCACTTGCAGTCACTGGAAGCTATTGGTACATAGTTTAACCAAGATGAAAAAGAGAAGACATTTAGTCTGAATACCACCTCTAATCGCAAAAGCTGGTTAATCCACACGCTCCAAGGCATACACTGGCAGCCTGCAAAGGTTGAAAAGTTCTGTCGCTTCAGTAGGATGGGACTACTATATTTGAAAGTCCTGAGATTCATAATAAGTTCCTCTCTGAACATTTTCCTCATTGTTAAAAAAAAAACAAAAAAACCCCAAAAAAACCAAAAAACCCACAGTTGCCACTTGAGAGTGATCCACCATATATCTAGTCTGGTGCAGAGAAAAGTGAAGATCTGTAATTGCTGCTTTGATTTCTTTCTTTTTGTTTTTCTTAACACAAGAAGGATGGATAGCTGGCTGCCTATTCTAAGTGAAATGTGCTGCAGGCTATTTTAAGTAAGCTGCAGTAAATGATATCTTACTGCCAGGTAACTTCAAGTGCCTTGCTTTATTTGTCTAGTTTACACAAATGAGTAACTTCTTCCAAAAAGTCATCGTTGATTAATGGAAATGAATAGGGAGCTAAAATACTCCCTAGGTGAGAAATGTATCTTCAGCGTTGTTCTAAAGAAATTCATGTGTCTCCAACTGTAGCCCCTTAAAATTACAATTAAACTGCTTTTGAAAAAGAGGGGTGTTTGAAGTGGGACCCAGTCCCTAGAGCTAGTATGTCTTATTTTAGGAATTATTTTAATGACAACTTACATGGCATGTCCAGTAAAACAAGCTTCAGGTCATCTCTGGCCACTGTTTCTTGCTTTGGCTGGCTACAGCATCACGTGGGCAGTGCCATGGCTTTCCGTGAGGGTAGGCAGTTGCTGGGTGACTTTACACAGCGTGGTGGATGTGGTAGGGTTAGGCTTTTAGGAATACATGATGAAGCGAGGTGAAGGGCAATGTGTTTGACGGACTACCTAGTTAACCTGATAGAAGCTTTTTTGGTACTTTCTTTGCAGGTCGACTCGGATAGGTTCTGCCTGGGAGTAGTGGATTTCATGTGACGTGTCTCCAGTTCCCACACACAAGCTGTAGTCTGTCACCGAACTATCTTTAATAGCTTTTCATGCTTCTATTCTTAGACAGAAATAGAGTGGTAGCAACTAGTGAAGGCCAAAGCACGTTCATTTTAATCACATGGCTGGGGACTGTTTGCCCCTTAATGAGAGTCTGAAAGTTACCTAATATACCAGAACCTTTTTTTTTTTTCTTTCTAGAAGCAGGTTCTATTTATGGCTTTTATTTCTTCATACCGAATTTTCTCTCACCTGTTATAAACAACGCTGTTCTGTGTTGCATGAAATATCGTCATTTAAGACCAAAATGTCTTAACAAAATGCCTGCACAACTCTGCCCACTGTAATCTGTGTTTTCCTTTCTTTTGCTTCCCTTTCTCTAGGTAATGTTTCAGTAAATCCCAGCACATCTGATGGAGGAACTTTTACAACTGAGTCTTCAACAGTGCAGCAGGGAAAGGTTTTCTTCAGCCCCCTCGCTCCGAGTGCAGTTGTTTATACGGTTCCCAATTCAGGCCAGGCAGTAGGCTCTGTCAAGCAAGAAGGGCTGGAAAGAAGCCTTGTGTTTTCTCAGTTGATGCCAGTCAGTCAGAACACGCAACTAAATGTAAACATGTCTTCTGAAAATATATCCAGTGGAGGACTCCAGTCCCTGGCCTCCTCATTAGTGAATGTAACGCCCTCGCATAATTTCTCCCTCACACCACCAACTCTTCTAAATGCTGCAGAACTGAACTCTGGTATCTCGGAGAGCCAGTCCATGTCATCACCTGTGACCAGTACCTCTACCGTGATATCTATCAGCAACACTAACTATGCAACCCTTCAGAACTGTTCCCTCATTACCAGTCAAGATCTGTTGTCCATTTCTACAGCACAGCCCACGCTTGGAGAAATAGTTTCTACAAGTGGAGACCGTGTCAGCCACCCCTCTGCACAAGTACATCAAGATTTTGTTAGAGAGCACAGGTTAGTTCTGCAAGCCGTACCTGACGTCAAAGAGAATTTCTTACCTAATTCTGAGAGTAAGTCAACTGGCAATTTAATGATGCTGGATTCGAAATCCAAGTATGTTATGAGTAACATGGTTGACACGGTTTGTGAAGAACTGGAAACGGACAAAAAAGAACTTGCCAAACTGCAGACAGTTCAGATGGATGAAGATATGCAAGACTTGTAACTTTTTTTCTTACTTTCTGTTTTAATAGATAAGTCTCCTGTTGAGGCCCTAACAAGCACCAAGTGTTTTTTTTTTTTGTTTGGGTTGTTTTTTTTTTTTCATTTAAAGAAAACAGAAGAACATTTAAATGGTCTGAATCGATGTACAGAGGAATGTCCGGCAATGTAATTAGGTTGCCGCACTTGGTTTGCATGCAGTATTCTCTTTTAAGCAGATTAAAGGAGAAAGGAAACACCGGGGCAAGTACCAAGAAAATGGGTACAGGTTTGGCTAAGAGATACTACCCTGATATATTAAGTAGACTCTCCACAGTACAACATATTCTCAACAGTAAGTATACACTCCTAAGTTTAGGTAGAAAACAAAAATCTCGCTCCAAAAACGTAGAAACAATGCAGTCATTTTTGCTGTTTACTTCTAGTCCATGGGCATTGAGTTTTTACGGAACTCTAGACGATACCTCGCCGGCTACTTTTATGTTGTTTGAGGTTAAGAAACGAAACAAAATCAAAAATAATATTGTTACTGGTGTGTTTGCTTTTTTCCAGCAGACTTGCGTTCAAACCAAAAATCTCTCATCAAACATTTACAGGTTTCTAAATGCTACAGCTAGCATTTTGTCAGTGCACCAGAAAAAGCATCATTTGAAACTCTTAATTATGCAACTCAGAAGCTTTCTCTCCAGTATGAATGTAAATATTGTTTCAGTTGTTATAAAGGAGACTTTTTTTTAAATTAGTACAATGGATTTTATTTATGGTTTATGTTCCCTTTCACTTTAGACACAATGCATTGAAAAGGAAAACGTTTTCTGGCTGTTTAATTTATTTTTATTGTTTGAGCAGAAAGTAAACGTAGTTATTTCTGACAAGGTTTTACTTTTTTGTAGTTTTTCAAGCAATAGACTGTAAAAGTAAAATGTTAATCACACTGAAACTAGAAAATGAACTCCCAGTCTCACAAACCCAGGAGGTCCCTGTCTCTACCCTCTCTGTCTTTGTGTTCAGGGGTTTTTTGTTTGTTTTGTTAGTAATTTGCGAATTAGTTGAACCTTTTTGTGTATTTTTTACAGAATTCCATGTGCCTTTCTTCCTAGTGGCCTTATCTTTGTTACTAAAGCACAGTGGCAGGAGGAATGAAAACACTGATTTGCAAATATCCGTCCTCAGGGCCAAATCCTGATGCCTTACTTCTGCAAGTAGACCTGGTGACTTGGGTGCCTGTACTTGCACGAGTAAGAAGAGTTCTGTCTTTCGGTCATCGTGGGTGACATTTACTAGTGGTGCAGAGAGCCAAAGATAGGTCCTTCCGCACCACGTCAGCAGGGCAGGAGGAGTCCAGAGAGGGACCATGAGCAGAGGCATCCTGCGGAGAGAAAGTTCTTGGCTACAGCCTCAGACGGGTGAGCAGGAAAGGTTGGATGGACAGGCCAGGGAAGGGAGCCCCATGTTTACACGGACCCCTTGGCCAGATAGCCCGTGTGGGAGGGCTTCAGCTGCTGTTCAAGCAAGCAGGCCCCCATCCAGGAGTGCACTTAAGCGTGTATTTATATATCCTTCCAGAATACACAGCGTGGGGGATGATGGTGGGGACTGCAGCTGCCCAAAGGGCTTGTGGGAGCAGCCGTGGTCTCTGCCTGGCTGGGGATGGGTCTCCTCTCCCTTTGCGCTGTGCCAGCGACAGCGGAGGCAGGCAGGCTCTGGGCAGGTGGAACAGATGTTACCTGTCCTCCAGGGTGGGTTTTGTAGCATGGAAAAGCACATCCTTAAGCTTTAAATAATAAGAAGAATGCAGATGTATAAAAATGACATGCTGTTAATCTTTGTGGGTTTGTTTTATTTTTTTTTTATTCTAATGTGAATATATACAGTAACTAAAGCATGTATTCACCCTCATCGGGGGCCTGGTCTTTGGAAGGCAATGGGAAGTGTTTTCATAAGCTTCTGTGGGCTCCGAATCAGGCTCAGGACAAAACAAGATCACTTGTAAAGGAGAAAAACGGAAAGGAAAGAGAACAGAGGTAGCACATCCCAGTCTGTTTCTGTCTTGGTTGTTAACTGGTTCTGTGGAAAGCCTTTGAGGAACTAAGGTTTTTTCTGTGTGCCGTGAGCATGGCATAGGCATCCTTGCTATTGTTTTGCACTATATTGAATACAGCGTGTTTGGCAAGGTATTCTGTGGAGCCTTGAAGCTGAGCTCTGTCGGTAAGCACTGAAGTCCATGCTGTGAGCCAGAGTCTCTAGGGCTGCATGGAAAAGTGCAGGGAAAGGGAAGAGCAAGTGTGCAAGGCGTGCACTTTGCAGCTGTACCGAGTCACTGATGCTCTACAAACAGAAGCAGCCCATAAGCAGTTGGCTGTCCCCACGTGCCCCCAAGCAAAAAGGGTGCTTAAGGCAGGCGCTTTAAAGTGGAGATTATCACAAGCAGAACATGGAGCTATATGTTCCCCTGGCACAACTTCCCTTGACATTCAGGGGATCTCCGCGTGAGCGGGGAATCGGATAGTCCAGAGTTCTCTCTGCTCTGCTTGTTTATCTGTTTGCTGGGCTCCGGCATGAGCAATCTGCTTCCCACCTCTTTGCCCATAAAACTGAGATGATAACAGTAGCTATATCTGCTTTGCATTAATTTGTTCAACCGTTTGGAAAATTAGAAGGACCCTGTATCATTGTCGTATTAATGGAGAACTTGTGTGTGGCTCTGAAGGAGTTGTTTGGGGCATAACATTTTGTCTGTGAAGCTCAGACTATATTTGGAGGCAAGCTAGAGACTGTTTCAGAGCACTATCTCAGTTGTTGATGCGATCAGGTCTCATAATTGAAAAGACCGTGGTGTTACACCAGTACCTGTTACTTTTTTTTTTTTTTTTTAATTTTGCATTTGTTGTGTTACTAAGGCTCTGAATTCCATGGCTTTGCAGCACAGTTGATGTGAAAACTGTGTATGTTGTTACAGTGGCGCCTATCTTGGAGTGTCTGGTACTTCTAATAGGAGACTTCCCGCTCTTCAGTGGGAGCGGAGGATGTACATAAAAGCAGTGGTTTGGGACAAAGTAAGATTAATCTATTCTAGTCTTCCAGATATCGAGTAACTTATTTTATTATTATGTTTTACTCTTTCTTTCTCCCGTTGAAAATATGTGTCACTCCCTCCAGATAACGTAGTTATAACCTCATGTTTTCTGCAGGTACATATGCACAATATAAAGACTCATTGCACGGTACAGTGTTTTTAAAATAGATATTTAAATAGTAGTTTTACTCCTACTGTAAAATAAGGGTCAGTTTTTATTATGTGGCCCTCAAGCAAGCAGGCTATCTGCTCTGAATAAGACAGTACACAAAGCCCCAAAAAGCGTCTGGGGCTGGATCTTTGGCTGCTGTAAATAAGGCATTGCTCCATTGATTCCCAAACTGAGGATTTTACATGGTGTTTAGGGGATATGGATGCTCATCTCCCACACACATGAATGGCAGTTAGCGTCCAAGCCCCACAGACAGTCCTTATTATCACATTCTGTTGTTTAAATGGAAGGTATGTCTATCTGGCATACATGTTCCTTCTCCTCCCTCCCTCTCTGTTATGGATGAGAATAAAGGATCGTTTCAACTTCACATATGTTTGTAACTTGTAAGTCCACTGGAAATCTTACAGGAAACATTGCCAAATTCTACTACTTTTCTGGTCCCAGACTCAGCTTTGAAAAATATGCTTAAAGTTTAAGCAAATTCCTACAAAGCATGATGTTAAAAACCCCTTTGTTCTTTACTACTTTTAATTAAAGCTGCCTCTGTTTTGCCCGGAGTTTTGCAGAGAACGAGAAATACATTGAATTGCATGCTCTGTCTGGACTATTTGCAGCATTATTCCTGTGGTCTTACCTAAAGAACATTTCAGCCACAGAAATCATGGACATCTATTGGCCAGGTCCTCGGCTGGGCTAAACTAGCACAGTTCCATTGACTTTAATGTCCTTTTGCACCAGCCGAGAATATGGTCCATTCATTTCACTGGAGTTGGATCAGGGACAGATTTGGCCCAGTATATGGTGGCAGTATGAACCAGTGCACAAGGCTGACACTCAGACAGTTATAACGGAATGGTCACAGTCTCTCGAAGCATATACCTCTTTCCATTTACTGCTTCACCCTGCCTGTGGATTCAGGAAGACGCATTCAGAAAGCTGCTTCACCCAGAAGTAAGGCTGGAACCATCTTTTATTGTTATTGCTATCAGTCTGAGATTAATGACAATAATGGACAGATTCCAACTTCAAATCCTGCAAAATCACCTCAACAACTGTTCTCAGTTAAACTAAGCAGGACAGAATTTGGCCCCATGTGCACAGGAGCATTTCCTGTATGTAGATTTCCAGTGCCTGTGCACTTTTCTTAGCAAGGGCAGATGAACAACCAAGAGGGTGCATCCCTTCAGTTTCGTGTGAAATATGCGTGCAGGACTCCCAGCGGCATGAGTCACCTAGTGCTTGTGGTCAAGAAGCATCTAAAATTGTAAAAAGAATAGTAATTTTATAAATCTGGAAACAAAAGTAATGACATTTTACAAGCAAGGAGGCCTGAAGTCTTCCTCTATCTCCTAGCAGTTATTATCTTGAAGGATATTTTATACCTTACTTGTATGTTTCATATAATTTAAAACTAGCTTCTTAAATTTCTGAACTCAAGGAGGGGGTGAATCTTCTGACTTTCAGGATTCACATTCAGAGGATGTTTGTTCTTTTGCTGCATGTACTGTTTGTCCAGAACTAACCAGTTATTTCTGCGATATGGGTTTATTGTGCCTTACAACAAATATGAAACTTAAGCGGAATGTACACATTAGGAGGGAATAATCAGAAGTCTTTGCTGCACTGTTAGATGATGCCACCCCAGAGTGTATCATCAAACATATCTGTGCTTAATTACCCAACCAAAGAGATCTAAAGTATGTATGTTTGTTGTACTGTAATAGGGGTTTGTGCCTGGACAATTAAGTGTTTTATTTGTATTCTGAGATGATGTGAACTTATTTTTCTAAACACTATACTGAATAAACTTTATATTTATACACATCTTGTGTAAATATTTCTATTGGGATGTAATGTGAGGGCTTTGAATTTTGTGTTGGAAAAGCAATCTAAAGTAGAAATTCAGCTTTTAGTGACTCGTCATGAAAGTGATGGCAACTAGGAACGCCTGTGCTCACCAGGGAATTGATCTAAAGCCTACTTAAGCTAGAATAAGACTTTCTGTTGACTTGAGGGGGTTTTGTCAGACCCTAACTTTGCTTCTAAAATGCTAAATTAAAAGCCATAAATCTTCTATTTCATATTGAACATGGCTATTAATTCTGTGTCTCAAACCAAATTTGTACCATAATTAGATAGATACTATTGAAATACATTTCCACCTACTAGTTAGGACTAGTCAGTATTTACTCACAGCTCCCATGACATTGGGATGCTTTCTATGTCAGGATTTCTTTTGGGGTAGGTAAATTTCTATTTCCTAAATGTTTCTTTGTGGAATTTTTTTCTTTAAAATGTCACACTTGGTATGAGACCTGGTTTTGGCAGACTTTTGAGAGCAGTCTGAAATTTATGTTCCCTTGATATTAAAGGATTTAAACACATTACTATATTACTTTAGATCTGTGCTCCAAGTACCACCATTGCTTAGTTAGGGTTTTGATGCCAAAATGAATGACAGTAAATTCAAGCAGACTAACCTGTACAGCTGAAATAGTTTCCCTCACTGAAGCTATATATATGTTAGAGATACTTAACAGCCTGCACATGCCAGCAGAAAACACCCTTTCACCCCTTATATTGTATTTAGGCCATAGGAAGCAAGATGAGGTCTGGGAGATTAACTATTTTAAATAGTCAAATCCAGTTGTGTATATCTATTATATTTTTAGTCACCAAGGCATTACCTTTCCTTACCGTTATTCACCATCCCTCCATCTCTCCCATGTATCACAGCTGCGTCCCGCTTGCTCTATGCTGTGCTGCTGAGGGTGATGCTGGTGGCAAAGCACAGCAAGCTGCCTCCCAGCCCTGAGAACATTTTTGCCCTCTCTGCCTGCGGGTGAGCCACCTCACACTCTGCAGCTGCCGAAGTAAATCCAGTTCCCCGGGAGCAGCCCTAAGGTAGAAAGAGACAACTGCCTTGTTGCCCAACTCCTTTTCCTTCCCAGAAGCAGTGTGAGTGACTCAGTCCTCCTGTTTGTAGCGCTTCCCTTTGCCATGCTTTAGTTCTGCCTGAGCGGTAGGACTGTGATAATATTTTCCTGCCCCGCAGATACCAAATTCCTGATTGATCCCTCGACAGCAGTTCTGTCCCAGCTTTGCTTGGAGCAGGGGCTGAGGGTCTAAAGCCATCCTGCATCCTGCCTGTGAGCAGCTTCTCTCGCTTCTACCCCATGATGCAGCTGGGGGGGATCCACCGCTGCTGGGTTGGCTCCAGCTGGGGGAGATTCCCCCCCAGGAGGGGGTTTCTGGCTGCACAACCCACCTCATGCTAGACCAGACAAGGTGCAGGGGTTCGAGGGCAACCGAAAAGTGGAAAGCCTCAGTGTATGCAAATGTCAAAATTCTCCCTGAGCAGCCACCCATGCGGTATGCAGGATGAATCATGTCCTAATGGAGCGCGTTCCTGCTACTTTGGAGGGCTTTGCAGATGTGTTCCAGGTCACCCTGGGCGAGAAAACCACACACAGCCACGGTTACTTCTTCCCTGGCAGCTTGTGCGCAGATGGAGAAAAGGGGGGACAGCACCTTTGGAGGGGTGGGCAGCCGGCTCCCCGAGCTCCCCCTTTCACACGGGGCCTGGGGATGCTGGAGGGAGGAGCAGGGGCTGCCAAGGCAGTAGCTGGGATAAAGCTGATAGTAGGGAGGCAGAGACAGGCAGTTGCTCTTGATCTAGCAGGGAGACGAGCTGGGAAGGGAGGCAACGTTGGAAGACAACGCTTTTTATCCTCTGCTTCTGGCTGGATTTTCCCTGGTGCCAGATCAGAAGGGAATTTTCTTGGTTCGAGAGGCAAAGGTTGGGTGAGTAAAACAAGATCTTAATATAAATGTTCACGGCTTGGAAAGCAGAGGTCTCCTTACAGGGCTGCATCCTCCATTGTGGTGATCTCTGGCTGCAGAAATCTTTGGCGTGGAGTTTTAGGACAGTATATCTCGGTTATGGATACAGATCACATTTTTAATATAAAAATACATTTTAGAAGGAAAATGATTCCCAGAAATAGGAATTCATCTGCCAAACAATGTGTGCATAACTGACTTTACACTTAAAGGTGCCAGAAAGTTCAGGAATGAGACCAACAATAAAAACCAACACACGTGTGAAAAATCTACTACATTAAAGCCAGATTCAATAAAAATAGCACCTAGTTTATATGCTGCAGAAGCTGGCACACGCCTGCGAAAGCCGAAGGAAAAAGATAAAATGTTCAGAAGTTGCATGCAGTCCAGAGGAACTGAGCAGCGCTGGAGTAGAGCTGATGGTTACTCAATAACTCACGTACAATATTCTCTTGTGTACGTACTTTAATTCTTCATCCTGCTACTTCTCAGGCAGAAAGACCCAATTTGGAATACTCGAGGCTAATCAATAAGCTTTGTTGTTGCAGCCAAAGTGCTTTGCAATAGATCTTCTATTACCCAAAAGGACTCCAGAACGTTACACCGCACCATTTTTTTTTCTACCCTGCAAACTGACAGCCAATTATTTTGGTGTTAGTGATGTCCCTTACACCCGCTTGCAGCTCTCAAATGCAGCCTCTCCCCTGAGGAGCTCACAGTACACAGAAATAAAAGCCATCAGGGCTGGGAGGGGAGAGGAGGGCAGTGAGAGGAGGCAATTTGCCCGGGGCGATGCTGGCAGTGGGTGGCAGAGGCAGGTTGCAAAGCCAGGTCTCTGCCTCCCCCTGTTGCTTTGCCCACCAGCTCACGCTGCTCCCCAGGAGCCCAATCCGGCTCGGATGCAATGCCCCCTGACAGCAGCAGGAGGACTTGCTGCTTATGCCAATGCCGAGTTGGCTTCATTCATTTATTTACTATGTTTACAGCCAGCCTTCTGATGCTGACCGACAGCGATATAAGCCTCCAGCATGACCCCCATCAATAAATCGGCTGGACCTTGACCAGGATCACTGATCCTGCAAACACTCAGGTTCCAGAAAAACCGCTCCTGCGTGAAACACTCCATCAGTGATGCACACACAGGCCATGATGGAATCCAAAGCCACCCACTTCCAGATCAAGGCAATTTGAGAAAGGTTTGATTCATCTCCCATCACGTCAAAGGAGCCACGGGAGAGAGATGCTCACGGCAGGTGAAGATGGGTTAGTCCAGAGCCTGAGCTGTGCATCCTCTTGCATGTCCTAAGCCAGTGGTTTCTTAAAATAATAAATCAAGAACAAATGACAACTATTTATACCCATGTCCTGGGAAGATGCTGGGGATTTTGCTATTTTCTGCTGCCTAAGCAAACAAGGGCAGGCAGGGGGATCAGAAGGCGTTTCTGGAAGGCAACACTTTTTATACCATCCCAAGCACATTTGCAACGGACATACAAATACCTGGTTTGCCTGTGTTAAAAAACATTAACTGTTGTGTTGTGTGCATGCAGGTGGAAGTGAGCACTGACCAGATTAAGACTCTCTCAAAAAAAAAAAAAAAATCTTTATTTGGAGGTTCTCTATGAAGTTGCAGAAGAGGCTGCCTCTGTTCCCTCTTGCAGGCAACATATAATAGAGCCCAGTCCCCAAACTCAACGAGTGAACCAGGCTGAGGCTCAATACCCCCAGGCGGGTGCAGATTCCTGGCCTGCTGCTAAACAGTGCAAGAGTGTGTTGTCCCCTTGCTCAGAGCTTGTGGCGGAACAGCAGCAGGGGTTCACTGCTCTGTAAGTGCCGTGCTTGGAGGAGAGTCATGCTCCAGCAATATCAGTAAGAGCTGCAGACTTTAGGGGTGTGATATCATCTGCATATGGAGGGATTTATGCACGTAACACGCCTATGTAGGGAATAACATTGGCTTCCTGAAGGCTACTGTAGCCCTTCTCCTCCTCTTGCCTATAAATGAAGTTCTTCCCAGAGCTTCAAAACTGACTGTTTGTGGCGTTTCTGCATCTCACTTTCCCTGCAGGGCTTGGTCTCCCTCAGATTTGGTAAGAAGGCAGCCAACACCTTTGTACGCTTTCTTACGCCTTCTACAAACTTGAACATAGGAAGTTCCATCTTAACATGAGGAGGAACTTCTTTACTTTGAGGGTAGTGGAGCACTGGAACAGGCTGCCCAGAGAGGTTGTGGAGTCTCCCACCCTTGAGACATTCAAAACCCGCCTGGACACCATCCTATGCAACCTGCTGTAGGTGACCCTGCTCTGGCGGGGGGGTTGGACTAAATGATCTCCAGAGGTCCCTTCCAACCCTGACCATTCTGTGATTCTGTAACGCCAGGCCAGGGAAATAAGGCACACGAGGACAAGGGCTGGTTGAAAGACCACAGCAGGTCTGGCCTCCAGGTCAGCAAGTGCCAGGGTGGTTCAGCTGAGCCCACATGGCATCTTCCCCACGTCTCCTTTTGCTTGGGACCCCTCAGGACCCCACAGATAAATTCCACGGGGGTGTTTAGGGGCTGCTCTCATTTGCCATCTTCCCTATGGCTCCGCAACTCTGTAGACCTCTGTGATATGAGGGAGGTGGGACCCAGGACTCCCAAAAACAACAGTACCTGGAAGCAGGCTGCCAATAGCAGCCTATTTCCAGGTATTGCATTATCAAGAAGAGCCCAGCCTGCCTGGAAGCACTCCCGAGAGCATGGGGCATGCTGCACATACCGGCCAGAAGCACTGCAGGATGCCTGGTCCCAGGATAGAGATCGGACCATGCCAGCCAGCCCTCCCCAGGCTTGGCTGGGCCAACGCCGACAATTTACTGGCCTGGTAGAGAGGTGCCAGGCGGACATTTGGCACCTCCGGCTATGCAGGGCATTGGGGCTGACGGTCTCAGTAAACCCCTTCTGGCCATAGCTTCTAGGAATAGCTTCTTATAGCTACTGGGGTTTTTTTGCGAACCAAAGGCAGGGCGAACCTGAGTGTCAAGCCCAGAGAGCTTCATCCCATTCTTTTGGAAATGTCAATCCCAGCAAATGAGACTACTTGACCAGTTGCTGTTGGTTTGTTTGTCCCCCAGTAATGGCAGCAAGTATCGCTAACTTATACACGGCTCAGGAGTGCTCCTGTTCCTTCTGAATTCCCCCCCGAATATCTGAATCTTTACAGGTTAGGTTACAAAAGCAAGACTTTTTCACATGAACGATGCTCACACAAAGAAGGAGTAGTCATCTGATGATGGACTGGAGGATTTACCCCTCTGCATTAATATGCAGTGTAGAGCATATTTCTGTTCATTTCTTAACTATTCTCAATTCTTAGGATCTTTTTACAAGCCATAATAAATTGAATATCCCTGTGAAGTAAGCAGCTTCTATTAACACAGACTCACAAGACTGGAAGACAATAGCCATACCCAAGCCCAGAACTAGACAATACTCCTGCTTAGGTTTTACCAGAGCCAAGTCCAGTGGAAGAAATGCCTCCTGCCTTGCAAGCTCTACTTCCATTAGAGACACCACAGCCCGTCTTTCTGGACAGGGGTCTCCTCCCTGTGAAACACTTGGAGAATCACCATCTTGTCTTCCAGTTTTCCTCACCGTGGTGTAGTTTCTGTAATTAATAAGCATGCCCTCTTCCAACAACCAAGATGTTCCTGAAAATACTAATTAGCATCGTGCTGAGTAGAAACCCTTGCTCAAGAGATCGTTGTAATTTTGACCTGGAACCACAAGATAATCACTGTTTCAGGACAATTTCCTACCCATCCTACAGGGGCTTTGCCCAGATCGCATTTCCTCAGTTCATTAGGGCATGGAACAGCATCAAAAGGCTGACGGATGCCAAGTTGCGTCACATCTAATGGCTCTTCCCTTTCCAAACGGCATATCATGTCATCAAAGGCAACTAGGCTGGCATGACATAATTTGAGAATCCCACTTTATAGCTGGTAGAAACCGAATCCCAGTGAGTCTGTCAGTAATGATATACTCCAGGTAATAAAGGATTGAAATCTCCTGGCTCCAAGTCTCAGTCTTAAACTTAAGCAAATGTTCTGATTTGCCAACTTTCACTATTTATGAGCTTGGCAATATTTAGTAGCTGGTGAGAGAGGGGAAGGGTGCAGGGGGGTTATGGCCACAGGTTCCTGCTCAACTTCATTCTTAAGTTCCTGGTTTTAAGAAAAAAATAAAAAATCTGGAGGTACTGAAGGTCTCCAAACCAGAATACATATAAATATGGGTATATCACTCTTACCTATCTAACTGTATATAAGCATTTTATCTCAAAGTTGGTGTCGTGATTTCAGGGCCAGCTTCGTGCTTTCCAAACCTTTGGGTCTGATAACACTGTGTGCAATAAGACACTTCAAGAGAACAAATAGGATATCAAAAAGGTACCATTTTAGAAATAAAATAAAGAAATGGTCTACAAATTCACAAGAATATTTGTCAAAGCTGTCTTTGGATCCAAATTTCCATAAATGTAAAATTAGACTTCTGGGTTAATCTACTAGGCTATTGCAGTAGAATCATTAAAGGTAATTTTTTAAAAACCTCTGTATAACTCAAGAGACATTTCACTGATCTAGCAGTAAACCCCCCAAAGTAGCATACAAATATCTTTCTTAAAATCAGCATTTGTAAGGCCGGTTTTATTTTTAAGGAATTCAAGCAAATTCTTTCTACATCCCTGTATAACTCAGGCAGGATTTCCAGAGCATCCCCTGCCTGGCAGCTCCCACCAAGAGCAGCAGCACAAGCAGTCCCATGCCAGGTTACTCAAGGCCCCAATTTGACACCACACCTAAATGCATGCCTGCATACAAACCTGTGTTGCAGCGTAGCCAATAATCATCATGAGCAAATGGCTCCCAGTTGTAACAAATGGTGGTCAGCTGAGTTATACCAATAGCAAAGACAAGATGAACCTCAAGGGCTGTGGGAAAGAAGACAGGTTAACAGGGAGAGAAACCTTCATCATGTGCCTTCTATGAGCTACTACTTTCAACCCTGGCCCAGGAAAACTCTGAAGCATTTGTTCTCCCAGACAAACCAAATCAACTTTGGGATTTTTATTTGCTGCAGCATAAAAAGGTGCTGCAAGAAGAAAAAGCACTGGGCTGCTCAGCTCGCTCTGAGTTTTAAAGCTTTGGCCTAAAACAGTAATTTGAAAGGGTAATGATGTTTTTCCTCTGGCCCTGACTATAATGGGGATTGAAATGTTCCAAATGCTTTTTTATTTTGTAAAACAAGATAAATGGAGCACAAAGAGAATGATGGCTTATCCTTTATTTTTCAATTCTGACTCGGAGACAACTTGAACTGTGGCTATCTCCCAAGATTAGCTGATGTTAACCACTTGGAACCAAAAATCCAGTTCCTAAACATCTGCATTTCCATCTCTACATCTGTACAGTGGCAGTAACGGCACTTTCCTCCCTCGTGGGGGAGAGGTACAGGAGGGCTGCGATTCACCCCGAATGGGATGGCACAGTCAAAATACTGAGGGTAGACCCCACTGATGGAACAGTGTATATATATATACACCATATGTATATAAAATATATGTAATATATATAATGCATCGTTAGGATGCTATTAAACCTATGCTTTACCCAAAAGAGTTCTCAAAATTGGCCTGGGTGCTCAGTCCCTCCATAAGCTGTGTCAATGCCGCCCACCTCCCTATTCCTGCCCACCTCCCGCACACTGGCACCGGGAAGGAGCGTGACCAGGGCACAGCAATAGCACTCCACTGCCCGTCCCCTTTGAAGGGGCCTTTTCCTTCCCACTTCAATAACATTTGCCCAATTCTGCTCCTTTTCGGGCCATATACAGAGAAGGGAAAGTTATTCATGAGCCTTTCTTCTTTACATCTCTCTTCCCCATTCATTTTAACTGAGTCAGGATGATCACTCTGCACCAGTGGTGATGGAGCCAAGCCTGGACACTGCCTCACTGCCCGGTAGTCCATTTTAGGAGCCACTGCTTGCACAGACTGTGGTGCTGCTCCTTTCATTGCCTGCCTCCCAAATCCGCCAGCACAGCTCTGCACGCTACAATGTGGTCTCCCCTCCTGGGTTCCCAGTGGTTGTCACCAACCCACCTGATGGAGCTGCCGCAACTTTTCTGAGCAGCCACTTCCACCATCAAATGGATCACGCTCACAAATCACTGCCTGGAAAGTCTGCATGGTATGTGGCTTAATTTTCTTTTCCATAATATGAAATCCAATCTGAAATGCACAGATTAGTTTACTAATCTGTGTAAATCCTATTAATAGCACTTATGCTGCCGTGCTCCCATTCACATTCTAACAAATCTGTTTAGAGTGGCTTGGTTTTCCCTCATCTCCTGCAAGATCTTCACACCTGGTTGCGGTCACATCTTCACAAAATAGCTGGCCAGGAATGGAAACTTGTGCTTTACAGTCATCTCTCATATTTTAATTCATGTCCCATGGTCCAACATGTTCTGGATCAAAGCATTAGTGCTGTAAATCACCACGGTGCCATCGAAGCTAAAGGGATTACGCGAAGGGTCGCACAGCTTCAGTGGGGAAGGACAGAGTATCCCTCCTCTCCCTCGGCATCGGTGGCTTCTGTGCCTGCTGACACTGCAATGTGCTCCGCAGAGCTCCCATCGGCACCGCAGCGACTCCATCCTGCCCCGGGCACCTTGCTCAAAACCAAGCCCAAGGACAAGCAAAGGACCAGCCTGTGGGAAGAAGGCGATAGACAGCCCCCGGAGCCACTGGACACGTTCACACCAGCCCCACACGCATCCCTCCCGTCAGTTCTGGGTTTAAGGTGTCATGCCTAGCACCAGAGCTTGCCTCGCTGTAGCCCAGCTGTGTGGGTTACAGTCCCCCCCTTCCCGAGCTCAGTGTGGCCTCTCAAAGAGAAGGCCCCCTCTGTTCTGCTGCAGAATAAACCATTCTCTATTTGAAACGACAATATTTACTTTTCCTATAGTGGACTCCAGCAGCTTCCTCCATCGCAGTCACGGCGAGAGGGGTCAGCACCAGGAACAGGAGAGGAGGAGAGCTGAGGCTCGCATGCCTGGCTCCGACTTCCTCATCAAGCTGTGCATTAATTAGCTAATCCCCCTCCATGCTGCTGTCCCCCTATGCTTCATTTCACCACTGTCCCGGAGTCCTTGTAACCAGGCACCTTTCGGCATGAGCGCAGCCTCAGCCTGTCCCGCAGCGCACCAGCTCCACACCGAGCCGTCTTCGCGCGGCCAGGACCCACGCTGTTACCTCGGGGTAAGGACTCCTCCATGCCCTTGGGCCAGGCTGGCATTTCCCAAAAACCAGCCCTCTGGAAGGGCTCTGCGCTGTGGTCACTCCTGACCTCCCCTGGCAGGCATCCCGCACCTGCTAACGCATCCCACCCCACGTGCCAGGCAGGAGAGGACGGATGCAGGAGGGAACTGGCAAGCAGCTCCCCAGACTTACCAGCCGCACAGTTTAAATGGAGACTGGGAGAACATGGGAAATGTATCCCCCCCTGAAAATCCTCTCAGGTGATGGAGGGGAAAAAAAATCTGTTCTAAGTCACCAAAAGGAAGGGGGTTGAGTTAAAAATTCATTTACAAATGTCCATAGTAGGACAAACCCACTCCTGATCTCCCTGCCAAGGGCTCCCTCCTCCTTGCATGAGTCTGTTGGCTGCGCAGGTTCAGCACAGCCCCAACTACATTTCCAATGGTTTTTCTACTAGAAAGTTAAGCTAACAGCTTAAAGGATTTGGGGCTCCTCTCTTTCCTTCCCTGTAGCTGAACTGCATCCACTCCCCATCCAAAAGCGTATGGATTTTCTCTCATCACTGTAGAAAATTTTCAAGGTCAATACAGA
>NW_009649929.1:2294446-2300732 GCF_000708025.1 Charadrius vociferus
TTCCTGCTGGTCTGCATGAATGTAAGCTCAGGAATTGTTTGTAGTTCCTCAGTGTTGTGGAAGAAATGTTTTAAAAGTATTACCTGCACTCAATTAATCCTCCCCAAATTCTCTTTTACAAGGGGTTCTTACTTGTTACCTGTGTTAAATCTTGCCTATGAAGCAGATGTTTGGGTTTAGACCTTTAATCTCTTTGTAAAGGTGCCTGTTGTGAGATATTAAAATGCCACAGAGGAAAAAGAAAAAAAAAAAAAAGCCAAAAAAAAAAGAGGAATTTTTAGAGAGCAAACCAGCCAAATACAATATGTGGCCAGACAGAATCAGAAGCGCTGGCTGCAGTACAAACCCAAGAGGCATCAGACAAACCGCTTCAGCCACAATGGTAACGGTTCACCAGTAACAGGAATGTAGAAAACAAAATGGGGGGAAGATACCCCCCCTTCCTGCCCCGCCTTCCCCCCAGAAGACTATCTGACATGGCTGATGCCTCCAGTACATTCAAATGTGCCGCTTCTGGAAGGGCAAATAAGGACTCACTGGCCAGGAAGTTCTGCCTTCAGCGTTGTGCCTGCCTGACCCCGTGCAGGCAGACCTCATGAAAAGTGATGGCTTAAATAGGTTCATAGACTCATAGAATTGTTTAGGTTGGAAGGGACCTTGAAGATCATCAGGACCAACCATCAACCTAACACTGCCAAACCCACCACTAAACCATGTCCCTCACCACCACGTCTACCCGTCTTTTAAATACCTCCAGCGATGGCGACTCCACCACTTCCCTGGGCAGCCTGTTCCAATGCTTAACAACACTTCCTGTGAAGACCTTCTTCCTAATATCCCCTCTAAACCTCCCCTCGTGTAACTTGAGGCCATTTCATCTTGACCTATCACTTGTTACTTGGGAGACGAGACCGACCCCCACCTCTCTACCACCTCCTTTCAGGTAGTTGTAGAGAGCAATAAGGTCTCCCCTCAGCCTCCTCTTCTCCAGGCTAAACAACCCCAGTTCCCACAGCTGCTCCTCATAAGACTTGTGCTCTACACCCTTCCCCAGCTTCATTGCCCTTCTCTGGACACGCTCCAGCACCTCAATGTCTTTCTGACAAAAGGATCCAAAAGTGAATGCAGTATTTGGGGTGGGGTTTCACCAGTGCTGAGTACAGGGGAACGATCACTTCCCTAGTCCTGCTGGCCACACTATTTCAGATACAAGCCAAGATGCTGTTGGCCTTCTTGGCCACCTGGGCACACTACCTGCTCATATTCAGCCAGCTGTCAACCAACACCCCCAGGTCCTTCTCTGCCGGGCAGTTAAGGGTAAATACTAAGGGTTAAAGCAGGGGAACACCCCATCTCAGCCCTGTCACACATGCATCGTGCTCCTTTGTAAAATTAGTAAGATTTTTATCACCCTTGTTGCAGGCCACCATGTACCGTGGGCTGGAGACCTTGTTCCAGCATCCAACTCGTGCGTGCTCACAGCCAGCCCACACTCATCTGTCCTGCACCCGTTTTGTCCTTCCCCTTAAAAAGCTCTTTCCTCTCAGACACGTTGATAGTGCACTAATTTACTCTGCAGTAACTGGTGATTTCAGCTAGTACATCAGGTTGCAAATGCAGTTGCTAGACTTCGTTCTCATGCCTTCGCTTTGGGGGACAAAGATCTTTTGGAAGGGTAAGATGGACAAGCAAGAGAAGTCACCTCATAAGTCTCGTGAAGTTAGTGGGGTTAAAAGCCCAGATCACAATGAGTTTTCCAGCCCGTCTCATCCCAGCACTTGGCTTCAGAAATTCAGGGTTCAATTTCCACTACAAAGTTTGGTGTTGGTTCTTGCAACTCACTGCAGCACCTTGGGCTTCTACCCAGCACTCGCTAGAGAGATGCAGTGGTGCTTCACGGTCCAGGGGCACAGCTTCTGGGAGATGGTGGTGTCGCAGGAAATATCAGCATCTCCTTGTGTAGGTGTGCTCTGGGGCTGGTGACAGAGAGTTTCCTTCAGACCAGCCCTGCAAAACCCTTTTTCACCTACCTGGAGTGTAAGCTTTCTGTCATGGAACAGCCTCTCCTCAATCTCCAATGCTGAGTCGCACAGGACCCCTTCTTTAGGGGAACCTCCATGTGTGTCAGTGACAAAACTCACTTCCAAATGAATTTTAATCGTAGAATTTAAAATGGGCTCCTGTGTAAAGCACCGCACATCGTGGCCTTTGATAACTCCCTGTCCCCCATGCATAAACACAAGTAAGCTGCCAATGCACTCCCCAAATGCAGCTCCAGTGGTGCTGCAGAGGTTTGCATGCTTGCAAAGAAGTTATAGGAGTGCCAGCAGTGGCCATGACCACGTCGTCTTTAAAGCATGGGGTTTCTTTGAAAAGTGGTTGTGTATAAAAATAATAATAAATAAACCCCCAAGTCTTTCATGACATCCTCTTCCTCAGCCAAACAGCTTCTCCAGGAACCCGGCTACTGCATTTAGTAATAAAGATAATTTTCTACTATCGTGACCTTACCTCAAGAAGTGTAACCCCAAGTGGGCTCACAGGTGTGCTCCGGAGTTAAGTGGAATCACTGAAAAGGTCCCAGAACTGAAGGGACTTCACTCGGTATCAAAAGAGCTGAAGAAAAGGGGAAGGGAGAAAAATACAGCCGGTAGATTAGACACTGTGATCCCATCCAGGGCCACTTGAGGCACAAAGACGGAACTGAAACTCAAATTTAATGAAACTGAGAGGTGGCAAACCTATGTGTGATTACCCTACAGGATGCACTGCCACAAGGTGTCATGGAGGCCAAGAGCTGGCCACAGAAAAGTTTGGAAATATACATATACACACACACACACACATCAATATATACACCTACACACACATGCACATATATATGCATGTACCTATGGTCTCTCAGGGCTGGGAAGGACCCCACAACACCTCTCAGTCTTTTCCCCAGCTCCGACACAGGATCAAATAGACGTCGGTATCTTCTGACAGATGTTTGCCTCGACCTGTTTATAACAGAATCTCCCACCTCCCCAGGCAATCTATTCCGACGCTTCCATTTCTTCTTCAGCTTTAAACACACACGCATGTCTATTTACCTCAGAAGGCGAGCGGAGCAGCCTCTGATGACTTGCACATCAAAAGGTTGTTAGCTCATTTTTGATGGCAAGATCTTTATTGCAGATGATGTACAAGCCCCAAAGATCCCAACCTGACCTGAGATGACAGGTTGAGCGTGGGGACCTGCAGATGGGATAAGAGGGGCAAGTGGGAAAGGAGGGGAAATTCATTCCTTTCTTTATTAACCCGTCAGATTTGTTCTGCTGATAAAAGTGAAACCAATTTTTGTATACTCCATTTTTAGAGTCAAACATTACGTTCTTTAATGGGTTCAGTAAAATAAATACACTTTTGGCTTCCTCAGCAGCCACCTCGGAAGCGATGTTGCCCTGTCAAACTTAAGTAAGGCAAAGGAGGGAATGAGGAATGAGGCTGCGCAGCTGGAATATGCAAATGGCAGGATGGAGAGTAGCACTTTCCCAGCCCGCCCTGGATATCTATTACCTCCACTTTTGAACTGACAATGCACCAAATGTTTCATTGCCTGGGGCCTTACAAAGCCGACCCGGCTTTTTTAGCTGAAAGCATTAATGTAGAAAGGCAATTGGGAATTAATTATTTAATGTGGTTCTCATTGGTAGAAAGCTTCTACCCCTCCTGCATCTCAGCTACCATTATACATATGTTGCTTTCTTCAGACTCCAGTGATTAGACAGCAGTGGGAAATTATGGCCAAATCCCGTTCCCACTTGCAATGAGCTCCGTTTAAATGGACAGATTTGCACTCAATAACTAAGAGCGCAGTTTAGCCTCACACTGTGATAATGACATTTGTGACAAAAACCATAGACGGATCTCAGCACCTCCGTTTCTGAAAATAAGCTGTATCATCCCTCTGCTTGCAAACCCCGCTCTTTGACAGGAGGTGGAAGGCTATTCCTATTTAAAAATTAAAATCTACACAAGTATTAGTAAGAGATCAGAACGAGCTCCCTTTAATGTGGCTGTTCGGATGCCTCACTGGAACAGGCAGAAAGGTGTATCCTGAATCCGCACCGCATGTTGGTTCAGCTCCAGCTTCTCCAGGATTCTCAAGATAAGCATCTATTTCATTTACAGCCTTTCTAGCGATGACCTTCATAGAAGCAAACTGTCCTTTTGAAGATCTCTCTGCAACAGCTGCATGCCAGAAACTCCCACCCAAGTTACTTTCAGAGTTTAAGAATCGGGCCCCACGTATTTAAAAAAATAGAGTTTGCAAAATAAGATTCTGCAGCGGGGCTGAGAAGGGGCATGAACTGACACTGTCAGCTGCCATACGTGGGGCAACGGTAACTTCTTGCCTGCAATCACCACCTCTGAATCCTTCCAGATGAAGCCCCGACAGGGTCCTACGTATAGTGTAATTCAACACAGTGAATTACACCAGGAATTAATTTAACATAACGTGTCATATATTTCCAAACACAAAATATACTGGGTTTGCTTTTTTCCGGCTCTTCAGATGAAAGAAATACAACTGCACAGATGTGCTTTTCTAAGATCCAGTGTCATGAAACCTGAAATACCCCAGCAAGATTCAGGAGCGAGAAGTTCTAATCGCCATGGAAGCACAACACTTTTGAAGGTCTATGAAATTATATACCCAGGTCTGAGAAAGGTAAACTTATCCATCTGGGCAGATCTGCTGATAAACAGAGACAACTCATTTTCTCCTGGAAAGCTGCGTTATATGTTGTTTGAAAAAATAATCAGTCATTAGAGACAGATTTATGCTGGGAAGAGAAAAAAATAAATAAAAAAAAAACCAAACCCAGTGGTGGGAGAGGTGTTCTGTAAGGGAAAAGGAAAAGGCAGCGTGAAAGTATTCCCTTCATTTAAGTGATTCCCTGCAAATTCGGGAGGCAGAAGACGAGCTGAGCATCTCCCAAGGCCAGACAGAGCAAGGCTGGCGACGATGGAGGCATATGGAGACCCACCCAGGGCGCAGACAGAGCGGAGGACCCCCAGACCTCGGCTTACGCAAGGTGACCTTTCCCCTCTCTAAAATTTCAAAGCTGGCGTTGCCGGCGCTGAACAGACTGCGTGCCATATGTAACATGACCTCAGCTCCTCTCTGCCAAGCCACTGATGGCATCACTAATGAGAGGTGAAAGGTCCCTCGCTCAGAAACCCACCGAGGTGGCGGGCGCGGGACGGGCCCCCCGACCCCTTTATCCCCGCAGGCAGGCACCCGCCGCCCTGCCGCAGGGCCCGGCCTCCCTCCCGAAATCACACGTGCCTCCATCCAAGGGGTTGGCGGTTCCTCTTCCATCGGCCCCGCCACAATTGGCACAGTCCCCCGGCAATGAAAAATATTTGTTCAGTGCCCAAATGCAAAGCGTGTAGGCAAACGGAGCCCGGTATGTAAATCCTGTTCCCGGTCCCTGCCGTTTACATCGGGCAGGTGGGTGAGATGGATTTGGGCTCAAAGATGGCACAGAGGGAGGGCAGGCAAGGAATACTGAAAAGGGACAGGTTTGCAACCCCCCCGTCGCACCCCAGCCATGGGGACGATGTGGCCAGGCCTTGGTGGGGGCCTGAAATTTTTTCCTGAAATTTTAATTTAAAAAAAAAAAATCCATCTTTTTTTGCAGGAAAATCATTGCAATATCTTGCAGAAAAAATCAACCAAAGCACTCTTTTTTTTTTTTTTTCCCCAAAAAAATAGGGGGTTAGGGGTTTTTTTGCACTTTTCCCGGTGTCCAGCGCCCCCCTGCCCCAGCCATCACCTAAGGAAGGGATGATGGACAGGACCCGCTCGCACATCGCTCCTGAGCACCCGGCTTCCTGCCCCAGACACGTGTGGGGGATGCTCGTGCAGACACGGGTGGGTGTCACCGCTATGTGTGGGTGGTGCACGCGTAGGTGGGGTGTGGACACGTGGGTGTGTGTATGCACACAGCGCTGTGGGAGTGTTCACATGGCTCAGAGTGGCACACGGGTGCATGTATACATGTGAGTGGGGGTGTGCACGCGGGTTAACGTTTACACGTGAGTGGGTGTGCATGCACGTGAGTGGGCATGTGCACACGGGTGCGCAGACAGGGATGCGTATGAATAGGTGAGGGACTGCGCCCCCGAGTGTCTGTATGCACACGGGAGCGGGTGCGTACATACGTGGGTGAGTGTGCACACACGTGGGTGGGTGGGTGGGTGCGTGGGCGCACACGGGTGGATGTTGGAGTGC
>NW_009649929.1:2301903-2303303 GCF_000708025.1 Charadrius vociferus
CGCGTCACGCACACGGACACGAACACGCAGGGGAGATGCGGCGTAGCCGGTGGCGGCTGGACGGCAAGCCGGCATACTTCCGTGCAGAAAAGGAGTTAAACCCCGCCGTTGTCCTTTGATTTAGGAAACGGCTCATCCAATTCAGTTCCAGATTATTCAGGGGCAGACTGCCTCGCTCGCTCCCTCTCTCCCCACACCAGCCCAAACATCTTGAAGTAATCAGCAGCTGAGAACGGAGACGTCCCCCTGGCATCTCAGGTTAAAGAAGGAGGTCCAGGAAAATGTGGTAGAGCCATTACAAGAAACCTGAGATGCATTCATCAGAGACTCCAATTGCCATCGCATTAGGATTGATTAGAGACCAGCAGTACCGTAATGACCCGGAAAGAGGGGCATACGGGGATTATTAATATCAGACTTCTTAAAAAAAAAAAAAAAAAAAGAGAGAGAAAAAAAGAAGAAAGGAGGAGGGAAAATTTAAAAAACAAAAGCGCATCGCGGGGCTGCTGCTCGTATGCAGACTTACCTGAGGAGCACAGACACCGGCCAACCGCCCAGATGAGAATTTATCTAACTTCTGGGGGAAGTAAAAGCAAACAAACATGGGGGGGGGAACCCAAAAACAAAACCAAAAAAACCACACCACCTCTGGACCCCCTCTAATCGCCCGCTCCCAGGCACGGCTCGCACCGAACCCCCCCGGGGCTGCGCAGACGGCGGCTCGGGGGGGCCCCGGCCCCTTGCCGGGCTCACTCACCCGCGCCCAGGGAAGCTGGTCCCCGGGCCGGCGACAGCAAGGACGAATTAAGGAGCCTCCAAAGAGGAGCAAGGAGACCTCGGTGGCTCGTCTCCTTCTCAGTTCCCTGCGCCAAAACAAATCAGCCCCTCCTGGTCTCGGTTTAAATGTAGCTCACTGGATAATTAACTCCATCTTTCCAGCCCTGCTTTAACTGTTTATTTAGTGTCACCCCGTATTACCATCACTAGCACTTTCCTCTGAACAGGAGGAGCTGGAGGGTTTCACCTCCCAAAAGGAAATTCTTCGTAGCTTAAAAGAATCAGCATTCAGAAGGTACATTAGCGAGCAGGAAAAGGGGTGGGGGGGTGTCCCACGGCAAAAGCAAGCGAAAATAAGGATGTGGGGGGACAGGGATAGTAAGACGTATCGGCCCTCGGAGAGAAAAAGCCAACGCGTGATCACCTCTAATCCTTTGAAAAATGTCCCGGTAAGTGTGCGAAGAAAGAGCCCTTTGTGCCCTGGGGATCGCCCCCGTCGGAGCCACACCGGGAAGGCCTTATCCTTATCCTGCCCCTCGCCCCATCGCGTCCCGTCCCGTCCCGTCCCGTCCCTCCTGCGGCAGCCCCGGCCCGGCCTGACCCCGCTCGGGGCGGGGGTCCCT
>NW_009649929.1:2303351-2304251 GCF_000708025.1 Charadrius vociferus
ACGGCTCTCACCCCGCGGAACACCGCTTTTGTTTTTACAGGTGTCTGGAGGGCAATTTACTAACAAGTAATTAAAGGTTGCACCGGTTTGCAGGCGCGTCGGGCCAAAGGCTCCTGCAAGACAAGAGGGATGCAGGGAGGGGGGGGGCTTGTCCTTCCTCATTAAAAAAATAGAATAATAAAGGAGGGGGGGAAGAGAGGGAGAGAAAGAAAATACAAATCCTTTATTGTGTAGGAATAAGCCGGGGAAGCTGGCTGTCTCCCCTGCGCCTCGCATTCGGCAGGGAAGGCAGCGCGGATCCGGTATCACGTTGCAGATCCTCACTCGAGATAACGAAATGCGATCTATTTTTCAGAACAGCAAGTGGATGGGAAAGGAGCCCTCTACAACACAAACCTCATTGACTTAATGGGTCGGTTTTGGATTTCGCCTTCGAAAGGTTCGGAAAGCGGCAGCGTTGTGTTACTGCCCCGCCGGCTCCCAGCCTCCAGCCCCGGTTATCATCACGCCGAGACGGGGCTCCGAAAAGAAAAAAAAAATAAATACTGCTGATTTTATTTTGTCGCGCTATTTGTTTCCTCCAGACCCTCACACTGAAAGAAAAAAAAATATTAAATTTATTTTTTGTTGGTTTGGTTTGGTTTTGCTTTCTAAGGTCGGGCAGGGGGGAGGTGATAGTCTTGTTCGGGTTATTTTTTCTTTGCTTTGTTTTGGTTTTCTGGCGAAATCGAGGAAAAGCCGCAGAGCGTTGCGTGGGATCCCTCTTCATCCCCGCTCTGCGCTGGATATCGCTGCATCGAATAATTAAGCGAATAAATTAATTTCCCGCACAAACGGAGCCGATGGGTGCCCCGGCAAGAGGGAAGAGGCGCGGAGGCCCCCGCGGCCGCGCACCGGCCC
>NW_009649929.1:2304597-2306390 GCF_000708025.1 Charadrius vociferus
TTTTTCCCTTTTTTTTTCTTCCGGAACGGCTCGAAACCATTTTTTTCTGACTGAATTTCAAGGGCTAAATGGGATGGGGTGGTTTGGGAATTCATTTACCTCTTTCAGTGGTTTAAAGTGAAAAGTTTCCAATTTTTAAGGAAAACCAACCCCGGGCAATAATTAACATTGATGCTGACCGGTTCTCGTCTGCAGTGTATAACTCCCAGGTAGACCCCGGCGAGTCTGTCCCCTCCTTGTGTGAATTTTGGTGACACGGAAGAATAAAGTCCCGCTCGGAAATCGCGGGGAAGCCTCGGCTCAGCCCTCGCCCGTCCCTGTCAGCTCTGCCGCCGGCCGCAGCGGGACAATTTGCCTTTTCCCAGCGGTGTTTGTTTTGGTCGGCCTTTTAAAGGAAAAAAAAAAATAATAAAAATAAAAGAGAGGAGAAATGCGAGGGCAAAAGTAAACCGCTCTCGATAAAACGGCAAGGACTTTCCTCATCCCCTCTTTGTATTTCTCTCCTCTTCATCCTGGAGGTATAAGCCCTCAGGTCCGTGCTTTTCCCGAACCGAGCACCTTATTGGAAAGAAAAAAAAAGAAATTAATAACAATGAAAAGGAGGGATGGGGGAGCCCATCCCCCGGGCTGGGCAGGGCACTGCTCCGCCAGGACGTGGCCGCGGGCGGCTGCGAGCCCATGCGTTATAATTCTGCGCACTTGCTCCAGACTTTAGGGTATTAGTTGATTTTAGAGCCGGGTTTAAGGCTCCGTTCCGGTCCCCACACAGCTGCCTTGTCAATAAGGATCTGTTCCAAGCAGACATTCCTTCTGGGAGGACATTGCAGCTCTTTAAGACCTCATCTGCAACATCATAAGTACTAAAATAAAATGGCAAGGGAAAATTACCAGACACATGGTCATGGGATATAGAAGCGCCCTGACTCCAGCGCACATAGTAAAGTCACTGTACAGACTGGGTGGCAGGGGCTTATTTTAAACAGCCCCGAGACGCGAAGTACGTGGGAAAAACAACAATCTGGATTTAGGAAAATATCGGGACCGGCCTTTCCCATGTCGTATCGCGAGGAGGGGAGCGGGCAGAGGCTGCGGGGCAGGGAGCGGGCAGCGGGAGCGCCGCCGGCCCCGGCTCGGAGCCCTTCTCCGCCTCGGCCACAAACGGGCTGCTCTTAACCGGGAGCATTTAAAGTCAAATAAATCCGAGTGTCTTTAGTGAAGACAAACAGGTTTTAAAGAGCCCCGCGATGGTTATTAGCACCCGCGGAGAGAACTCGTTCTTGAATCAAAAGCGTTCTGAAGTGCGCTTAAAATGCCGGGTTCGACTTATCTAATCAAAGATAAATAGAGTCATAAAGACACCCTCTTCCCACCGCTCCCCTGCCCTTATCTCACCGCATTGTCCTCATCTCCCAGCCCGTCCCGGCTCCCGACAATAGATTATCTTTGCTTAGCGAGCCTAATTGTTTTCTAATTTTTTGTAATAATTGCTTTTGAGCGAGGTGTGCAAATGAGGATTAGGCTAATTAACGCGCTGCCGGTCGGTGCAGTTTCGCCGCCCGCACGGCTTCCGCGGGGGCTCGGCGGGGCTGCCCCGACCCAACGGGGGGACACCCCCCCCTCCGAGGCCAAGAGGGCCAGAACGGGGGGCAGGAGGGGGCGATCGGCCCCTGCGTGTTATTTAGCTATTCACTAAAGCATTATTTATTCATCCCCAGCATTAAGGTAATTAAATACGGGCTTGCTTGGCAGGCGACGGCGAGCAGGCGGGAAGCGGGGGGCAGGAGGTTTTGGGG
>NW_009649929.1:2307024-2307630 GCF_000708025.1 Charadrius vociferus
TTTGGCTTCACGCAGGAGCAGGTCGCCTGCGTCTGCGAGGTGCTGCAGCAAGGGGGGAACCTGGAGAGGTTGGGCCGGTTCCTCTGGTCGCTGCCGGCCTGCGACCACCTGCACAAGAACGAGAGCGTCCTGAAGGCCAAGGCGGTGGTGGCCTTCCACCGCGGCAACTTCCGCGAGCTCTACAAGATCCTGGAGAGCCACCAGTTCTCTCCCCACAACCACCCCAAGCTGCAGCAGCTCTGGCTGAAGGCTCACTACGTGGAAGCCGAGAAGCTGCGGGGCAGACCCTTGGGCGCCGTCGGCAAATACCGCGTCCGCCGAAAATTCCCTTTGCCCCGCACCATCTGGGACGGCGAGGAGACCAGTTACTGCTTCAAGGAGAAATCCCGGGGCGTGCTGCGGGAATGGTACGCCCACAACCCCTACCCGTCCCCCCGGGAGAAGCGGGAGTTGGCGGAAGCCACCGGTCTCACCACCACCCAGGTCAGCAACTGGTTCAAGAACCGGAGGCAGCGGGACCGAGCGGCGGAGGCGAAGGAAAGGTACTTGCCACCCCCACCCATCCCCCACTGCTCCCAAACCAAAAGGGCCAGCTGGGAAAAGTGA
>NW_009649929.1:2308219-2309953 GCF_000708025.1 Charadrius vociferus
TTTTTGTCTCCTCCAGCAACCTCCTCACCGAGCTTCCTACTGAAACTCCCGCACCCTGCTCGTCCCCGGGCCGCGCTTTCATTTCTAATTAAAAAGAGAAAAATCGCTCCCCTGAAATACCCCCCTCCTGCAACTTTTCCTCCTCGCCTAAATTATCAGGCTGTGCGGTGTGCTCCTATTTATAGGAGGGTAAAAAGAAATGGGGACGATTCCGTTATGAAAATATTAGGGGCTTTTTTTTTTTTTTCTTTTTTTTTGTTCCCCGCGGGGAGAGGCATCTGCTCCCACGATGAAATGAACCGCGAAGGATTTACGGGGGGTATCAGCGCTGCGTCCATCCCCGGCGCCTCCCGCCTGCCCTAACATCCCCGTTGCGTTTTCTTGCCTTTCCTCAGGGAGAACACGGAAAACAACAACGCGGCCACCAACAAACCGAACCAACTCTCGCCTCTGGATGGGAGCAAACCCCTCATGTCCAGCTCCGAGGAAGAATTTTCTCCTCCCCAAAGCCCGGATCAGAACTCGGTCCTGCTCTTGCAGGGGAACCTCAGCCACGCCAGGAGCTCCGGCTACTCCCTGAGCGGCTTAGCTGCATCCCAGACCCCTCACAGCCTCCAAGGCCACCAGCTCCAGGACTCGCTGCTGGGACCCCTCACGTCCAGCCTGGTGGATCTGGGATCCTAAAGGCCCGCGGCGGGTGGCTGGAGGAACGGGAGAGGAGGTTCTGCTTGGGGACACAGGCTGTGGGTTGTACATAGAGGACAGCACCCGGTTTTACAGCTCACCCGCTGATTTTTGACGGGACTCTCGGCTCTTTCACACAACCCCACATCGGCTCCTGGTCCAGTTCCCTCCCAGCGTCTCCCTCTATCACCATGATTTTTTTTTGATTCTTTTTTTTTTTTTTTTCCCCGCGTAGCCAAAAGCAGCGAGCGGCAGAAACCCTCAGCCCTTCGAGTTCAAAGGACCTGGTCCCAGCGGGAATTACAAAAAAGAAAAAAGAAAAAAAGGAAAAAAAAACCCCAAAAAATAAAACACCAACAACCAAACCCAGCTGGATCCGATTGCACCCAAATAAATCCCAGCCCTGCAGGCGCGGTGGGGCACGGGTGGCCGGTGCATCCCTGCTGCTGCCCAGTCGGGTCCCCGTGGGGCCGGAGAGGAGCTGGGACGGAGGCAGAGGGGAGTGAACCGCTGTACCGAGCCCTGTGGTGTAGCGGGAGGAGGGAGGGAAAGTTACGTTTACATTTTTCATTTTTAGCCTTACCAGAAAGATTTCGATGTAGTTTAAATTAAAAGAAAGAAAAAAAAAAAGGCAAAAGCTGCAGTATTAGAGTTTTAACAAGTGCCTATGTCTTATTGCGGCTGTGAGAGGCGGTTAGCGAGCAAGCTCCCGTGGGCCCGTGCTCCTCCCCGGCTTCCTTCTCCTCCGTGGTGAAATGCATCGATGTGGCTAAAAATTAGGATAATAATAATAAAAAGTTGACGGCAGTTTCCTCCTGAACAAGTATTTCTCGGGCTGTGCCACCGGCTCCACGTTGCCTTCTCCTGCCTGTCCCTGCTCGCCACCTTCCTCCGTCGGCTTGCGGAGAGCCCATGGACGACGCTGTCTGTCTCGAGTATTTGTTACCGAAAATCGCATGTGCTTTCAGGTTTATTTTCTATTGTACCTAAACAGTCTAAATTAAACAACGCTGATGGCAGAACACCCAGGCTGCGCTGTTCTTTGCCGCG
>NW_009649929.1:2310019-2310389 GCF_000708025.1 Charadrius vociferus
TGCCAGACGGGCATTCCCCGACGCTAGGGCAGGCCGTTTGCTTCCTAACCGAGGGAAGAGAGGGGATCTACTGGAGCGGCTTGCGTGGGGTCGCCCCGTGGGATCGGGGCGCCCGGCCGGGAGGGCGCGGTTCTCCCCCGCTGCCCGCCCCGTCGAGGCCTCGCTGCGGCCGGGCCGCCGGTGCGGTCCCCCTTCTTAGCGTTTTGCATCATTAAGTGCGTGTTTATTTAAGTCGCTGCCGTGTTTGTTCTCGGGGTCTTGGGCCATGGAGAAATGTCACCCTCTGCAGGAGGGTCTCGCCCGGCCGGAGCGCTCCGTGTCCCTCCCGTTCGCTCCCCAAACTGGCCCGCCGCCCCCGGCACCCGCACAC
>NW_009649929.1:2311701-2346547 GCF_000708025.1 Charadrius vociferus
CCCCTTCCTCCGCTCCCGCTCACCACCACCCCCCAGGACAGATTTCACACTGGGTCCAGGTCAGCCCAAAAAAGGGGAGGAAATGGAGAACAGCGGAATGATTAATTTTACCTGCTTTTCCCATGAGTGATCACCTGCTTTCGGGGTCATGAATAGCAGGTAGCTCTCTCCGTCTCCAGCTCTGAGAGGCTCATTTGTTTGGTGACAGCTGAGTGACAAGACCTGAAATCCGAGCCCTCAACTTTGCCTGATGTGTGGATAAAACCCTGGATGTTCCCTCAAACATTTCAGGAAATGAAAGTTGTAACGCGATCCCTTGTGCGCCCACATCTCCCCCAGCAACACACAAAAGCTCAAAGGAACCTTCTCGGATTAAATTCAGCCTGGAGAGGATGGAAGGAAAATGGAGAGCAGGCTGAGAAAGCTGGAACTGGCAGGCTTTTCTTCAGCACTTATTAGAAATGTCTGTCCAAAGCAGGGATTTAGAAAGGTCACCTCTACCGTAAGCGCCTCTTCCTCCGGCAAAGTCAGCCAGGCAGCCCGCTTCTCCCCAGCCTACCTCCACGTTGGGGGCAGCCTGGAGGGGTGGTGGTGGTGGTGTACACCTAGATTGCCCGAGCAGGAAATTCAGCGTATGAAAACAAACTCCCGACAAGAAATCCAGCCCCCCTCCTCTCTCCTCATTTCATTTCCCAGGTCACGTTGAGCCAGCGTTGTCCCACACACGAGCCTCACGCCTGTTCTGCCCCTGCCCCGCTGCCAGCCCCTGCCCGCCTCCCTTTCTCCGCCGGACCCCCGCCCCACAGAAGGGCAGGTATGACCCCACTTTTGGCCCTCACAGCCCTGGGCCACGTGCTGGCAAATCCTCCACAGAGGCCCACGGTGAGGAGCGGGTGCTTGCTCAGACGATGGATTTAAAAGCGACATCTCCAGACCTGGCTCCCTAAAGCTCGCGCATCCCCAGCTGCCACCCTGGGAGCCCAGAGCCGTGATGCGGTTAGGAGACCTTTGTGCTCTGTGTCTTTTGAAGCAGGTCTGCTCAGCCAGACGTCAGGGCTTCATTTGGGGAACACAAGTTTGGAAACTTCAGCAGCTGGAACAAGACAGGGTGTGTGGTACAGGCGGCGTTGGGCCAAGGGATCTGGACAGCCCCTCTCCCGGGTGGATGGTTTTATCGAGCCGCCTGTCACTCGGCAGCCAGCGGCTGCTTGCACTGTTATCTGGCCTGAAGGTGAAGTACTATTTAACAATTGTTTAACTACTATAAAAGTGCTTCGGACTCTGCAGGCCTGTAAAGGAAACAGCACATGCCCCGAGATAACTTTTACCTCTGTGCTTCTCCCTTGCTCCTGCTTTTCTCCCGACAGCAGCCCACGGACACCGCCCGGGCACAGGTGGAAACCTCTCTGTCTGCCTACCGATACACTTCACTGTTGGTAATTTTACATCCAAGGAAGAGCTGGCTCTGGGGTGATGCTGCTGGGGCCTGGGTCTCTGAACATGCTGCCTTCAGAGGCAGGTGCTTTAACCTGCCCGATGCATGCAGATGTCATTAACAGCAGCAGAAGCAGTAAAGGCACAGCCAACGCAGTGCTTGGCTGACCTGGCTGCTGCAATCCGTCTTCAAAGGGGGGATTTTACTGTTCCTGCTGGGGCCGAAGCCAACAGGTTTTCTGAGGGCATCAGGTGCTGTGTGGAGAGGGCAGAGGTGGCAGAGGCCAGATCTGCGGGAGCTTTGGTTCAGCTCAAGTGTACAAAGTAAGCTGAGACACTGTCTTCTTTCCGAACTGGATGTGGATACAATTTTAAATATGGAAACGGAGGAATATTTGCTTTAATCTTCAGGCAGAGGGAGCAAATTACCAGGCTTCCAAGAGATTAGCAGCACTCGCCCCAACAGCAGCCTGATGTCTGGAAAGAGGGCATGAGGCTGAACCCCCATCCCCTGCCACCCCACCTTTCCTTCCAGCTGGACTTGTCACCAAGCACAGGAACATTTCCTCTCTCCCCGTGGTTTCTAGCATTTGTTCCCACCTCCCTAAATTTTAAACAGAGGTTGAACTTTCTCCAGAGCATATAATCCCAATCTTAATAATGAGGTTGAAGAGGCAGATTTAGTTCAGTTATGATTTCCTGTTGTCACTTGTCCAGTGCTTTTGGAAAATGCCTCCGTGGGCAGAGTGGCTCCTTCCCATCTCTGCCCTTGTTCCGCAGGGATCAGGGTTGCGTTGGTAGGGTGCTGTACCTGCTTGGACTCTGACAGCTTTCAGCCGTGATAGCAAAGGTGCAGAAGATCCTCACGTCTGCTTCTGAGGATGGAGGAAAGGGAAAAAAAATCATCTTTTTCTGACTTAAGGATGGAAAAGCTTTTAAGCTAATAGCTGGCACGTATATCAGCCCTGTTTTACAGGAGGGGAAACTGAGACCCAGGGAGACGACAGACCTGCTGAAGGTCAGAGCAAGGGCAGATGACAAAGCCGGGAGGGCGGCTGCCCTGCACCGGTGGCTGGTGCTCCGCATGCCCACGCTGCCTCCCTTTATAGTCCCCATAATAAGTCACCGCAGCTTATCATTATGTAATATAATATTCCTAATAATACAAGACAAAACCAATTGACTAAAAAACAATGCCAAATGAGGCTTGTGGCTAACACTCCCTGAAGAAATTGTCTCTTTTCTAGAACTGAAAAAAGAAAACCCCAAGCAAATTAGAAACAATTGAAAAATGAAATCACATCTGCAAACCATCAGGGCGCTTCTCCTGAGCCCCGAAGGGTGTCTGTCCCCCTCCCACTGCTCCCGCTGCCCGGTACAGGGTGGTGGGTGTCATGGGGACCCGCAGTGCTGCCCGTGTGGGCACAGGAGGGATTTTGTGGCAGCAGCAAGGCTGCGAATGGGCCTGACCTCGGCATGTGCTTCATTCAACAGAAGGGCTGCGTCACGCTAAAACAAATCAGAGATGTATTTAGGAAATTAAGATGTTCATATGCCTAATCTCCCAGAGCCGGCGGGGAAGTAGGGAGAGAAAGAGTGCATGGGGGAGGGAGCACCAGTTTAAAAACCGCTGTTCCCTTCCTGGGAACCCTCTGGGGCTGGGCAGAGGCACTGGCACAAAGAAACCGCAGAACTTGCCCAAGTGCTTGGCCACGGGCTGCTTGGTTCCCAACAGCCAGAGGCTGCTTGCTGCCCGCCTCGGCAGGGCTTTGCCTGCGTCGTTCCTCTGTAGGAGCAGAACCGAAGCGAGCAGGGGCTGGGAACGGTGTGCAGGCTCAGTAGTGCTCGGCTGCAGGGAACAATTCTGTCCCCCAGTGTGGTGGCTTCCAACCCCATCAGCACACAGGGCTGTTTGCGGTTGGCACTGTGCAGCAGAGCTGAGGTGGGGATACCCTGGCTCTGCTCTGCTCTGCTCTGCTCTGCTCTGCTCTGAGGTCCCCACCCAGGCCCTGGGCTGGAGATCTTCAGCAAAGGGGCTCTGGAGCTTTGCCACTGGCCCGCTTGGCTGTCACCAGCCGGTGGGAACTCAGTACTGGGGCAATGGGGGACAGCAGTGCAGCCAAAGCCTGTGACAGCAGATGTGATGATCATGGTGAGGATGGTCAGCAGCTGTTCACATCCACTACCCCACTCTGGCCTGCACCCACTCACGACCTAATTTGAGCCTAAATGGGAGGTGTATTTTTTGGCAAGGAGGAGAATCAACCCTCTACAAAGCCTGTCATGACTTTCTGGGAGATGTTTAGGAGGCTTGGTCTGTGCCCATGGCACACCAGACATCCAACCAGCCCATCACAGCGGTCCCTTCTTGTTTATTGATGTGTCAAATCTGGTAATCTTTCCTAAGAGGTGGAAAGAAGTGATGTCACATGATCTGAAGTACAAGGGAGATTTTTTAGAATTCTCCAAGCCAGGAGGAGAAGAGACAAAAGGAGAGCTGGCATCTGAAAGCTGACAATGTGACTGAGACATAAGGTTTTCCTGAAGTGAAGGTAATTTGACATCTAGGCAGTTCAACATGCGCACGATGGGTCCCACACCACCCCAGGGTTAACTTCAAACCTGAATGTTTTCCAAAAGACGCACTCTGACTTGCACGGTGACTTTTTGTGCCAGGCCCCAGTGATGTCCCAGAGCCCCAGCATGGATGTCACATGGATGCATTCAGTCTCTGCCACCCAGTCCCCTTGGGTGACACAGGAGGGGACTGCCCTGGGAGAGGAGCATGGTATGGCATGGGATGGGACCCCCTTGTCAGCGCCAGCTGCAGCACACGCTGTCCTTGAATGCCCAAGTCTCTGAGCCTGCACCCCCCAGTGTTCCTCTGGGTGATGTTTGGGGGCTGTTCTTTGCTCAGGATACCTCTTTGTCCTCACGCCCCCCACACCTCCCTTCTGCCAGGGTTACGTAGCCACAGCTATTTGCTGATGGCCTCCGCGGAAACCATATATCCTGCCTTTGCAATCGGAGACAAGGTGCCCACGCAGTTGCCAGATTTGAAAGAGGAGCTTTCAGGAGGGGAAGAGGCCAAAACGGCTGCGCTGAGGGAGCAGGGAATTGCACCCATCCCGAATCAGCCCATCCCACCCTTGCCCGGAGAAGAACCATAGTGGGATGGGGGGAGGAAGCACTATTTGCAAGAAATCTCTCAAGGCAACATGCAAGCGGCCGCGGGCTGAGGCTGGGTTTAAATTGAACCTCCTGCCCAGTGATCCATGAGGAAGGCTCGGCTGCTCAAACAATGAGCAGGGAAAGAAAGCTGAAATGATGGTCACCAGGAGAACCTGAAACCCACAGTGGGGAAAACAAATAAATACAGCGAGAGCGGAGCCTTCCCCATCCCAGCTGAGGCAATCTGTGCTTATGCAACCTTACCCGAAGGCTCCCTATCTCTGTGTACAATCTGGGCTGATAAGATTGTTCTCCACTGAAAATCAAAACCGCAGGGATTCCAGGCGGCTCAGCCGGAGTCAGATTGTCCACCTGAACACCGGGGCACTTTCATGTGGAAAAATAATCGCATGGTTATTTTGCTGAAATAGGTGGTGGTGGGGGGAGTGGTGGCCCTTGGCTGGTTTGGACGAGGGAGCTTGCCCCAGTGCTGGGTGCGTGCAGCATGGCAGGGATGCCAGCAAAGGGCACCATCCCAAGGGCGAGATGTCCCCATGGGGTGATGATTGCTGCCTGAAGCCCTGCCCCAGAAAAGCAATGGGCTCTTGCCCAAAGCTGAGTGTTCTTTAGCGAGAACCTCTTTTAGGGCCTGGGGACTTGCAGTTGGCAGCTCTGGTGCAATAAGCCCGCAAACAAGTCAGGTGAGTGATGGTGGAAGCAGTCATTGCCAGCGAGACATAGGCCACTTTCAACATTGTTTGGGCGGAACAGCATATGATTAACATCTACACTGAACGGGAGACAGAATACATAAACATATCATATATGTATGCATGTATATCTAGAGATAAATGCACTCGATAGAGACACTCTGTAGAATGACTCACCTGATAAACCATTCCCATGAGCAAGATGTGCAGCATTAGACCCATGTTTGCAGTTATAAAGTAGACACTGGTTTTTTATGTCTGTTGTAGTTCAAAGAGCTGTGGTTTTGGGCATGTGCCTCAGCGCCTGGCTGATCAGATGCTTTCTGCTCTGAGTATCAGTTCGGTCCTTCTCTCAAGACAAAACATGTTATCAAATTCTGGCCAGAAAAAAAGTTGTTATTTGGGAAAAAAATAGCAGCAAGGGACTGTTTAGTGATGCTGGAGGTGGAACCTCCTTCCACTGAGACTGGAATGGGATGGTTGGATCCTGCACCCTGCAGCAGAAGCAGGAGTGTAAATGCCCACCTGAAACAGCATTTGCATTTATTTTTTTGTGTTTAGCACCATGTACCAACTGTTCATGAGTTTTAAACGCTGATGAGCAGAAATGGCCACTGGGGTATTGGATGTGACAGGCTGAGGAGCTGGGGTCCCAACTCCCTGCCAGGTCCCTAAACCGGGGACAAACAGACACCCTAGTGGAAAGCAGTTACGAGCACTAGGTCTACTCCTACGGCTCTTGCTCAGTTGTTGTGGCTTCCCAGTTGGCATTTTTGTAGGGAATTTGTGCTTGGGTTTCTGTCTCTCTCTGCTGCAGGAAAACCCATGTGAGTAAGAAGGGGGTTAGCTCAAGTAGGGTCCAACAGCCCAGGTGGGTTGATCTGGACACTCAGTGGTGTCACCTCAACAGGTTGGCTTGGTTAAAAATGAAAAAGAGCCACTGCTTCCCCTGCTCTAACATCCCTCTGTATCTCTCAGGTCCCCCCCCTTATAGCAATCCTGCTATAAAAAAGAAATCTGTATCAAACTGTGTTTGCAGATGGAATATGTCCCTTTAATGTTGCAGAGGTACCGTGTTCCCACAGCCATTGTTGGCCCATGGACCGCTGGGCAGGCAACACTGCATTTGTACAGACACACACACAGAGTTTTTTGGGTGGCTGCGATGAGTAACAAAGTCCTTTAGTCCTGCCCATGGGCAATGCATCCCACAGTGGTCTTCCTTCTCCAGGGCTTGGTCTTCCTGGCAAAGCTTATGTGAAATGAAAATGCCTATAATTTTCTAAAATTCCTTAATCCTGCTTATTTTCTCCCTTTCCCCGAGAGATCGGAAGCCACAGTGGTCTCCTCAAGCCCACCCACTAATTACAAGACATGAGCTCAACCAACGGCTGGCCAGAAACAACATCACGGGACCAAACACCGCTAACCAACACTGAACGCTCACAGCAAACTGCTTGAAAGCAAGTCACAAAGAGCTTGGCAATAATACACCAGCCAAATCAAAGAAAGAAAGAAGAAAAATATCCTTTTTCCCTTCCTCCTGCAGCAATTCCAGCTTCCCCTGGGCCACTGACCAGCTACTCTGATGTGAGTCCCACTTGTCTGTCCCACCCTGGGATGCTTCTTTAGGTCTCTCTCTTCTCTATTTGGCTGACAGTTTTTTCCAAATTTGACCCAATTATTTTTCAAACTTGCTTGAAAAGGTCAACCCCTTCCGCCATGCCAGGGAGAATGGGAGTTTCTAGCAGGAGGGTGGCATTTAGCAGAAAAATCTTCTCTCCAGAGAAATCAGATCAGACAGAACCCTGAGGAAGATGGACTAAAAATAAAGCCTGAACTTGCAGAGCGGATCCAGGATGGGAACAGGGGTTATGGTGCATCCCTGCTTATATTCTTAGCAGGCACAACTGGAGACATTGGTAAACATTTACTGGCATAAATCAGTGTAGTTCATGGAAGGATGTTGGTTTTTTTTAAAGTTCTGTGTTCACGTTCACGGGTTTGCGGCAACTTGGGTTCCTTCCCTACATCCCCCTGGTTTGCAGCGGCTGGTGGTTGCCCTTTGTCTGAGCTACCTTGTTTTCTTGGACCACTTGCATCCTCCTGCTTTCCCCGTTTGCAAGCAACAGGCATGTTCAGCCCCTTGCACCCCAAAAGGCGAGCGGCAGGTCCCGTTGCCCCCCGGAATGAGGAGGGGGCTTCTCTGCTCCGGGTTTTATCCCTGTGCTCACCAAGAACAGGGTTTCCCCCAAAAGTCCTGCTCTGGTGTGGGTTAGGAATAATATCCCAAGCTGTTTCGCCTAGTGGGGCGTGAAACCACGAGAGCTGGTGGGGTCCCCAGGTGGGGGATGCGCCCCGCAGTGCGGGGGCTGCCTGACCCCTGATCTGGGGGTGTGTGTGTGTGTCTCCGTGTGTGTGTGTCTCCGTGTGTGTGCGTCTCCGCGTGTGCAGGACAGCAGCTCCCGGGGCGGCTGCGGCGCGTTTCTGGGGCTGCAGTGCCAAAAAAAGTCACCACCGCCTTGTGCTGGGGACCCCGCTGGCTCCTCGGGCACACGCCGGGGGACACGCCAGGGAGAAACCCGTGTCCCTGCCTCCCCCCCCGTCCTAAGGATCAGTAAAGAATTGCTTGAAAAAAAATCAAGTTAAGCGAGAAAAGAGCATCGGGAGAAAGGCAGCGTTGGGTCAAAGGGATGAAGTGAGATGCGCCCATGGGGCGTATGGGATGTCCCCACTCCTTGGGCATGGGGATGTCCCCACGCTGTCACAGCACTCCAGGTGGACCCAAGCACCCTGCAGGCATCGTATCTTACCTCCTTCTGAATAGCTGGACATGGTCTCTTGCTTCTTTCTGTGCTTAAGCGGGTCTTTTAGGACTTTTGGCCAGTGTTACTCTGAATTATCGCTGCTCCTTGCTGGCTTTGTGAAAACCCCAGATTTTCCCCCCACATTTGCATGCTGATGTGGCGCGGAGCAGGTTGCCCCGTCCCACCTCTCTGATTCAAGCTCTTCTCAGACTAAAAAGCCAGGTGGCCCTTCCTGGGTCACCCATCGTTATCATTAACCTCCCAGCGTGGAGGAGAGTTTATGCCCTGTAGAAAAGCCCAAAGGAGATGCTGTCGCCACCGTTTGTGTTGAAAAGAGGTCAGAAACCTAAAGAAGCAAAAAAAAAAACAAAAAAAAAACAACCAAAAAAAAAGGGTGAGCAGGAGAGCAGGAAGATCCTAGCTGCTGAAAATTAAGCGTTAGGGGAAAAAAATGCTCATGAAAGCCAGACTCAGACCAGCCGGGCAGCTTTCAGAAACAACAACAAAAAAGTTTGGAGGAAACCAGATACTCGCCATGAAAATTTGCAATTCTTTGTTGAACAAATGTTTCCATGGAAAAGCTCTGTTTACTCGTCACTCGTCCCGTTGGCTCGCCAGGACGCTGTGCAGCTGGGCAGGCAATGCCCAGAGGAGAGGAGGGGAGTGGATGCAGCCACAGCAAATCTGGATGCAGTCGGGAGGCCTCGGGACAGAGCGGCGAGCCCATGTTTGCCTTTTAATCTTCTGCTCGTGCGGGTTAGTGTACGAAATGCATTAATTTCTCATGGGCAACCCGCTTTTGGGAAGGAAGACTGCAAAGGGCCTGATCCTGAGAAGGTTGCAGGGTGAAGAGTGCAGCTACAGTGGTGTATGACCGGGAGATCAGGGTGTACGGGGGACAGTGGAGAAGGCTGACGAGGTTTTTAGGAGAAACATATTGGAAAACTCAGCAGGTCCAGCCTTGATGGGGCCACATATTCAGAAGACCATGGACAGGAATGGGGGCTTTTGGGAGGAAAAACCCCATCTTTGAAAGTTCAGACTTGCATGTTGAACAGCCTGATTTCCTTGTTCCCCAGTAGAGACCCGAAGTAGCGTTGTGTTTCCACCAGTCCTCTGCAAGCCCATCCCAGGATCCTGCTGGGATCTTACCGGGTGCAGCTTTCAGAGCCAGGGAGGTGCCGGCTGCCTCTGACTTAACGTTTTCTTACAGTGCCGCTGGGACCGCTGGGGGAGAGCTGTAAAAGGGAATGCCTGGATTCAAACCCCACCACTTGGACCCAAACAAAATGAGACAGGGAAAGTAAAAACAAGGGGAAACTTGGCCACGGCTGCTCCTTTCACAGACTCCTTGCGTTGGGGCTTAAGAAACCAGCCCACGGAGAGGCGGGCACGTTACCGTCTGCTGTGCCGTGTCCTGGGGAGCCGGGGAAAGGGGCCAAGGAGAGACCGGATCCTGGAAAGCAGCCCGTGCTGCCTGCCAGCACATGCTGCCAGAGGTGGGAAGCGAGGAAAGTCATGCACAGTCTCCCCATCTCTGCCACCGCTGGCGTGGGGTGGCCTGGGAGGAGCATGTGGGCTGCTGCGCTGCCGGGGTGCAGCGTACATGGGGAGCACCTGGGCATCTGCCTGCCCTGCACCCCCATTTCAGCACGCAGCACTGATCTGGGTGTTGTTCCAGCACAGGGCAAAGGGATTTGGGGCCTTCACTGTCATTTGAACTTCTGGCGCTCAGGGTTGGTGCACCTTGTGTCACTCCTGGCTGCATCCCTTTCTTCCTTGCCCCTTCGCCATGTGCTCCCCAGCTCGCTGGGAGTCCTTTCCCGCTGCTCCACAGCCCAGTGCCCTCAATGCGTGTGGCAGGGACTGTCCCTTGCTCTGTGTATCTCCAGCTCTGATTCTGGTGGGAGCCTGTCTGCAGCAGCCGCAGTATTGTCATTTATGAGGCTGTGCTGACAAATGCCAGCCAGGTCCCTGGTGGGGACGTGCCTCGGTCCTCCCCTGCTGCCCATCTTCATGCTCCAGCGCATGTTTGGGATTCGGCTGTCATTAGGGCCCTGTCTGGTCCTTGTCCCTGGCCCCTTCCCTGCCTCTCCTTCTCTCCCAAAGACGGTAAGTGCCTCTTCAGTGCGCCCCGCTCCAGCATCTCATCTCAACAGGCCAAGCATTCACTGCGTGCCAAACTGGCAGGCGGCTTGCTTTCCTGGCACGTGGCCTCCTGGCTCCTTGTCCAGACTGATTCCTTTTATTTTTATTGTTTTATTTTCCCCCGTCTTTAAAATTCACCATTGGTTTTAATTAGGTGGCCATGGACTTGCAGCCCTGGTGAGACCAGAGGGCTTCCAGGAGCAGGAAACGGGAGGTTTGGTGCGGTAGGTCCAGTGGCAGCAGTGCCTGGACTGAGCTTGGGGTGACCCAGCTCATCTTGCTTTTGAGAGAGGGGAATGGCTCTGAGTCAAGGGCCAAGAGGTGGCTAAATTGTTTTCTCTTATTCCAGTGTGCTCCTGGACTCCCTGCAGCTCCTGAAGTCCCACCATGGAACTGCCACCTTGAGGAGCCAGTGCTGGTGCCAGGGTGAGGGTAGTGTTGGTGGTAGAGAAAGGCAGTAGGAGCAGGTTCCCAGCCCTGAGCAATGGGTAAAAAATGGGGAAAAACCCCAAAGAAAAAGCAAGTATCTGAATGTCCCATATAGGGCCTCTGCCCTGGAGGGGTTTGGATCCTCATTGGAAAGAAGGTACTCGTGCAGAGGAGGACCGTGGTCAGCTTGGAGAAAGTGGAGGCAGGTTCCAGCCCTGCTGCAGCTTCCCAGGTGGAGGTTTAAACCCATCTCTGCATGGACCCATGCCCCTCTCCAATGTGCCCCCCCCACTCCCTGCCCATACGAGCCAGCAAGGTGCAGAGTCTGTCCTGTACAGCCTTTCTATCATGAGCAGAGCTATTTGAAGCACTAGTTAAACCTTTGGGGAAAAGAGTGGAAAAAAAAGAAATTATTTCTTTTCTCCTATTGATTCCATATGATCCAGGCGTACGGGGCTGAAGTGCTTCAGGGAATCTGGACCAACAAAGGATGTTTCAGGGTTTTGATTCTCAGTGTTTTCATCTCTGGATATAAATTTTGGAGCAAGTGAATGGCTCTGGATTGACAGGATTTGCAGAGCCATCCTGGGACAGCTCCCAGGCTAACCAGGATTTGGCTCCAGCCAGGACATCACTGATTTGGGGTGTACAGGAGACACATCTTCTCCCCCCCAGATCTGGGTTGAGCAGACACAATCCCTGCCTCGCTGAACCCCGTGGGTCGGAGGGATGAGCAACCTCTGGTGGTAGCTGAGAAGGAGTTTGGATGGGGCACCTGCTCCCGGGACAGCGCCCACATCCCACTCCTCGGTAGCAAACACGTTTGCCCCCAGGGAGCTGTGGCAGGGATGGGCAGCAGGCTGCTGTCATTGCTGCCACCTAAACAGCTACTGGGAGTCCCAGCATACTCTCTCCATTCTCCCCAACATCTGGGAGAGAAGGCAGTGAGGGTAGAGGTCAGCTCTGCCCCAGGGCTGAGCCCCACAGCTGCAACACTGAGCCCTGAAAGCCCTATATGCCTTGCCAGTCCCCCGAAATATCTCAGTCCCTCCACCCTGCTGTCGTTCTTTCATTTTATTTTTAGACCTGCTGCTCCCGTTAGCTCTTTTCTATTTGTTTTTGGTTCTTATTATTCCTGGCTTCTCTCAGTGTTTTGGTTTCCCTCCTCAGCCCTCATCCGGATGTTTATTCTCGCTGCTTGTTTTTATACTTTCCCAAGGTGCCTCCTGGTTGTAGCTGGGCAGAGGTCTGTGTTTGGACTGGGCAGGCGCTCTCGCGTTAGCTGGACTGGGACCAACTGCTAGACCATCACCTTGGGAAACCAAGCTGGTCCAGGAGAGGAGAAGACCTAGGTGCTGTAGCCCGCTTTTCTGCCTGCTCTCTTTCTCACCCGGGCATCTCAGTTGCTTGCCAAGGACGAGCAGAGCGCTCGCCCCTTTTAGGAGCGTGGCTGGTGTATGAATGTGGCAGCTCCTTGAACAGAAGAGCTAGCAGCAGGGTAAAGAAGGGAGGAGGGAAACGAGTTAGCCATCTCCGAGGAACTCACAGGGACAAACACAGTGATGTACCCAAGGTCATGCAGAGAATCTCCAGCAGCCCTGGGAGCTGCTTTTCCCATGTCTCCATTTGACTTGGTTGCCAGCGTGGTTGTGCCTTGGGGTATCAGGCATGGCCATTCGGCGCCTCCACCTACTAAAACTTAAGAATTTTTCTTTTTGTCTCATTTTAGGATAAATACACCCAAGTCTGGGTCTGTTCCTTCCACACTCATCACTCTCCCATACACGTTGTGCCTGGATGTCTCTGTGCATCGTCATCTCCCTGCCCATCCACAAATGTTTCTCAGGCTTTTTTGGGGGGGGTTCCAGCTAAGACACATCCCCATGGAGCAGACAGAAAGCCATTACGTTGCTTCGTGGACCTACAGAGTAAAAGCACTGAGTGCCTGAGGTCTGTCATTGCCCCCGGTTTTGGAGGCAGGGACTGGAGGGTGCATATGGGCAGAGTGGCGGGTGTGAACTGTGTACTCGCTCGCGGGAATGAGACTTTGCTCTCACCTATTGCCATCAGGGTTACAATAACTCCCCCCACCCGCCCCTGGCTTTTGCTCCATTTTCTGTCTAATTGGGAAGAAAAATGAGGCAGCATGAAAAAGGCACTGCAATATTTCATGTCAGAGCGCCGTGGTGGCTCTGGGTATTTTATTGTACCCATACATATCTCGCAACCCCCACTATGGCTGCTGAATTTCAGATAAAAACAAGCACACACCTGCATTTGCTGCAAGAACTGCCCCAGCTTCCCTTGTTAAACTATCTATTCCAGTGGAAGGGGACAGAGTTGTATTTATTTTATTCTTTTGGCATTCATCTGTGTTCCTCTTCTCATCCTACAGCCTTTTTGCTGGTGAGATGCCCAGAGCTGTGTGGCCATGGGTGTACTGTAGCCCTGTGGCTGCATCAGGGGTGAGGGAGCCCCCGGCAAGGAGATGCTGATGCTCCATGGATGGGATAAAGCCATTCTCTTGTCCATAGGTATTTATTTGAAGAACCACTCACTCATGGGAGAGATGCAATAGTCCATGTTTTCAGTATGGTTGCAGTGAAATTTACATTTGAGACTTTAAAGGGCTGGCAGGGAGCTCTGCACCTGGAAATAGGGGCTTTTTTATTGCTTGACTTCAAAGAGGTTGAATAATGGGAGCAAGCGTTCAGGTAGGGAAAAGCTCTTTCTTCTTTCCATGTGCAAAAGCGTGCCAGAGGACACAAAGGCATCCCTGCGCACACAGAGTTGTGGGGCTCTGGGGAGAGCTAAAACAGAGCAGGCTGAGGATTTCGCATCAAAAATATTATTATTTTTGGACAGAAAAGTCAGCTGACACAACAGCCCAAGCTGTTAGGATCCTTTAGGGGGGTGGCGGTGGTGGGGAATCAAAATGAAAAGCACTTCAGTTTGCTGAAATGAACCAAAACATCACAATTTTTGATCAGTTTGAGGCTGAAGTCCAGCTGCCTGCAGGGCTTCAGGAGAGCTGGGGTCTGGGTGCCGTGGACATCAATTCCTTCTGTGAGTTGGACCTGACACCAGGTCACACCTCTGGGCACAGGGATGCAGCTGCTCTAGGACCATGCCCAGGGATGGGGAGCCCCATCTGAGGGCTGACAAGGGCAGGGTGCTCCCCGCTGGGCCTGTCCCCAAGGGCTGGGGCTGCCGAGTGTCACTCCAGTCTGAATTTATTCAGCAGAAGAAATGTAAACATTTCATTTCATAAGCACCAAGTCACGTCCCTCCTGCTTGAAAACTTGGCAACAAATCAGAGTCTTCTGTGTGCGTGTTTTTTCTGGGTTTCTTTATTCCACAGGCAGGGCTGATATTTTGTTGCATGCTCAATGCTTGGGATGAAAGTGAGTGTTGGAAAATCATGGGAAAAATTTCATTCATGTTTTAATGTGGAGAAATGTGGGTCATTTGCATGCAGAAATAGAACTCGGCCTGCTCCAGGAAATCACATACAGTGCAGGACATCTCCTGCAATATGTTCGCAGGCATCCTTCCCTGTCCTTCCTCATGGCAAAAACGGCCCATTTGTCTGATTCACCAGTTTCTCTGCCATCCCTTTTAACTCCCTCGCATATGGGCACACATGCATATGCATGTATACATACCAGGGGGATGACTTTGCCCTTATCCCTGGGTAGGAAAGCGTAGATTGCTATTGTAGCAGCTGAAGGCTGCAAATATATGGCCATATGTGCACAGGGGCATGTCTCAGACGTCTTCCTTCTCTGATTTTCAACCCATCGTGTGGGGTACAGCCCCCAAAAGGGCATCCCTGAACACCTCATACCAAGCTGAAGGACATATGGTTCCCTCCCTAGAGCAATACAGCGAAATTTTGGGATGTTTTACAAGAAGATAGGTCAAACAGGTGCTATGCTTGGGAAGATAAAAGGAAGTTTTGAGACACAGTACCCTTGAATAGAGTAGATAAGGAGTATATGTTAGAATGAGCTAGTTTTGTGTAACTGAGTGTCGTCTAATTAGGCCAAAGGGCAAGCTGAGCACGCGCGAAGTCCGAGTTCAATCAGCGGACACGGTGAGGTTGACTATCGACAACCACCAGAGAGCCCTGGAAGACCACCAATAGACGTAAATTTGCATGTGCCAAGGACATTTACATATATTAACGAGTTATGGAAATAGTATGAATATGTTAACAATTTCTCAGAAACCTAATGAATATGTATATTTTGATTGCATATAATCTTTGTAGTTGAGCAAGTGGGCACACACACTAGGTGGAGCGATCCCCTGAGCGCCCAGTGCTGCAATAAAGAACTCCTGCTTTCTAAAACTCCAAACTGAGGCTTAGAGAGTTATCTTTATGCCGACTTACAGTAACACACCAGCTCCACGGGCACAGCTCATCACGCTCCAAACAGGCTGAATCTCTCCAAGGCTCAAACAAATTTGGCTTTTCTGTTGAAAGCCGATGGTGTCCTGAGTGGTCCCTGAGGCGATGCGCAAGCTGAGATGAGGTCCACCCCCAAGGACCGCCATGCTCCTGGGGCTGATGCCCACCTGTGTGCCAGTGCATCTGTGCACCCGCAAAACCAGCAATATCTCTGCTCCTGGCCAGAGGGAGGAGGCTGGGTCCCCTCTGATGCTTTTTGTTGCTCATGTTAAATTATTTTAAAGAAAAATTTCCAAGAGATGCTGGCACTGGCAAGGGAAGGCAGCAGCCCTCCCTCTCTCCACACTGCTCCGTCCTCCACCGCAGACCCCTCTGTAGCTGTTTGCCATCGGTGAGCGAGACCCCCACACTCCTGCAGAGGCTTCATGGCCGTTTCACGTCCTGCCTGCTCCTTCCTGCACCGGGGAGAGAGCGAACCAGGGCAGGGCTGAGGGCGAGATTGCCACTACTCAGCAGTCAGCTGTTCCCCTCCCAGATGGTTTTGCTAAATGGAAATAAAACAAACACAGCAATTCCCAGATTCCCGTGCCAGCCATGTTTGCGGGCGCTGGGAGAGTGGCAGGGCAGGGACTGTCTCTTCCCGCAGGCACAGAAGGGCTCTGCTCTGCTGGGGAGCATCAAGGCAATGCCAGCGTCCTCTGAAAAAGAGCAAATGACATCTCTAAGAGGAGTGATAGTGCTGGAGGAGGGCCTAGTTGTCCATCCCATTTGTGGTATGGGGGAGATGGATGGAGTTACATCCACTATCAACTCCCAACTTTTGAGCCCTCTTAATCGTAAAGAGAAAGGTGGGGGATTTATTACTCCTTATCGGCCCATTCCATCTCATCGCTGATGTTTTCCCTGCGCCTTTCAACATTCCCCGCTTTCTTCTTCTGTCAGTAGCTGTTTGCTGAGATCCTGAGATCATTCACACCCCATCACCCTGTTTTTACCAGGATAATCCTCCCTGGAAAGACAGGACCAGAACTGATTGCTTCACTGCTGCCAATTTGCCACAATTCTGCAGTAAACTGGGGCCAGACCCCTGGTTCAGGCTCCCCTCTGGGTCCAAATCAGAGTTAACTCCCCCCCCACCCCTCCCCGGCACGGTGCCTGAGCTCAGTGCCCGCTCCAGCCCAGGGATGCAAAGCTGGACCACCCTTATCTTGGAAACGCCCTTGCGGGGACAATGTCGACTTTCCCAGAAGTAGGTGGAGGTTAGCCCTTCCCCAGCTGGCAATTTTCGGAGGGGAAGCGGCTGCCAGGGGCCCGGCCCGAGGCCCCCCCCTCCCCCTGAGTCAGCTCCCCGCCTCTGGCGCTGGGAACCACAACGTCCTTTGCTGACTGCAGGGAAATTATTTTAATTACTGAGGGTTTTGGCATGCCTGGGAGACAACAGTGGCCCTGCTGTGCTACCTCCGGGCTGGAGCGCGTGCTTCGGGTATTTTCTTAGGCTGGGAGGTGTCTGAAGGGTTTCTGGGACCTGTTCCCAGCACAGGGAATGGGTACAAACGTGCAGAGCAGCACCAGCAGCTGGAAGCTGCCTGGTGTGAGCAATGCAGCTGGGCTGAGACATCTCATGACACAGCCTGAAACACTCCCACTGCAGCTTTCTGGGCAGGAGACCCCACGCCAGTGCCAAGGGCTGCACCTCGGAGGAAGAGGGCCTCTGCTGACAGCACGAGGAAGGGCATATGCTGGCAGGGCTGGATGTGGCCAGGCTGATGCTGCGATGCTGACCAGGTGTCAGGGACTGCAGCCATGAGCCACAGAGGTTACACCCGGACCTGGGGGTTTTGCCCTCCATAGCAGGCTGTCAGAGAGACTTTCCAGCAGATGTTGTTTCAAGAAACTCTTCTCTTGTAATTTTCTGTAGTTATAGGCTTTTTTGGAAAGCCTCTTTTCCCCAGCTGGAATGATGCTCAGGTTAAAGAGAAAGGAGCCCCAGAGCTGATCAACAAAGAGTTGGCCATAGTCATACCTGATGGTACCTGAACCACAGGGTGATAGCTTTGCCCGCAGGGCATTTGCTAACACCCAGCAGCAGCCACAGCACCGACCAATATATAGACTTGCTCCCATATTCTGTGTTCCCGGTGGCCTGCCAAGGCTTAGGGTGGCAGGTCTGAGTGGTGGATTGGACTGGTGTGGACTGGTGTGGTATCACAGACCAATCGAAGGAGACTCACCCAAAAGGGGACTGTGCAGGACACACCAGCCAGGGGCCAGACAGATTTTAATTCTCCTGCAGGGGAACTTTTACGCCCTAGGGGGACAGCCACCACCTCCCAGCACCTATGGAGGGAAGAGTCGCTCTTATTATGCCACCACACAAATAAGACAGGGGGGAGAAAATATAGTTCCCCATATCTCTGACAAATCCTTCATTGACAGATGAGCTTTGACCTACTTTGCACTGAAGCCAGATGTTTAAATTTATGAATGCAGACACGTTTCTGTCAGACCTGGGAAGGAGCCTTGTATTACCACCCATCTATGCAATCTCTTGGGCAGACAAGCTGGATTTCATGTGAAAATAACATTTGTGGTTCAATCCAAAAGATTTTAAAGGAAAGGAAAACATGAGAGCACACTATGCCTTTTCGAATGTGATCCCGACGGTACAAAACAAGGGATGTTCAAGTGGTAACATTTATATCAGGCTGCAAACTGACTGCTGCTGAAAAAGCAATCCTAGCCTGACTTTTCAGAGGGTCACATTTTCACAGCTTTTGGCTTGGCATTGATTATGTCTTCTTCTATGGCATTTCACACTTTTTGGTATCCAACATGTCGCAGGTTCATGGTACAGGACAGAATTTAAGAGATACTTCCTCATTCTCTCAATAAATCCCTTTTTCAACTGTGCAAATGGCAGAGGGGCATCCCTGGGACTCTGCTCCCAAAGCAGCAATCATGCCACTGGGTTTCCAGTTCTGCATCTGGAAAACAAGTTCTATTTTGCTCCTGACCTCCTGTGTGGGTTGTACTCTTCCAAAGTACCTCAGGTGGTAATATGAGTTTGCAAGAATATCTTGAAAGAGCTGATATCCTGAAATACAACTTGAATGTAAATCAGCCAAGTCACTCTGACTGTATTTAATGTTGGCACCTGATTTATAGCAATTTAATTTGCAGCTTTTGCTGTTCTTGAAGTTATTGTAGTTTCTAAACTGTAAGCTAGACCATGTCAACATAAGGGGAAGGTGAGGTTAAATACAGGAAAACACAATACATCATCTTCCTGTTTATTTTCAAAGTTACTTGTTCATTGCCCATACTTTCCAAATTAAAAATTATATAAAGATGCTTGTATTTGGCGTCAGAAGAGACTGTTATGAGCTGAAATACTGAGCTGCATGTCATCAGAGTATACAGGCTTAAAGCAACATATTCAGAAAGATTTAAGGCATAGATAGTGCAAATTTTGTAATCTGGGGGATGTCTGAAGCTGTGTGATGGCTGAGAAAAGCTCTGCCTGTCTTTCAGAGAAGTGCCACTCAACCACTAACTTATCTGGCAAGTTAGCCAAAATCTTTGTGTACTGGAGACAGTAAACTCTGAGCCTGGCAAACCAACAGTAGAGCAAAATTCTTGACTTTGCTATTGTCCAAGTTTAACAGGAGGGAAGACGTTCCCCTCCTGTCCTTCAATACATCCAGTATCCTCCAGCTTGTAGCCCGGTGGCAAGGATGCTATCCTGGCAGGAAAGCAGTTGAAGCTCTTAGGGCTGCAGTGGATCTGGGTACATGCAGCTCCTCCTCTTCTTTGGGCTGGCTTTTATGAACAGAAAGCACCTGTAATTGCATTTAATGAGGACCTCGATCCTGTCCATATATTAAAATGCTGAGGGAATTCCATGACACGAATCCAAAGGTGCATTACCTGGTAATGCTTCTGCATGGGAGAGGACTTGGCCAGCAGGTTGTTACTCACCCCAGGCCAGCGCAAGCATGTGCAGCAGTGTGAATGCAGAGGATTTTCTGTTCCAAGGAGCGTGGGGAGGAATTTGAACCACACTGGCTGGCTGCTGAGCTTACCAGGGTTTGAAGTGCAGTTTTGGATTTATACACCTAAAGCGTGTTCAAGGCTTGCTCCAGGTCTATCCTTTTGAGAACAGCTGCTTTTCTTGCCACACCACTTGCTACAAGAGGATCAAGGAGTAAGTACAAGGAGCACAAGCCAGAGCACTTACGTGCCTGACAGCCAGTCTGTTTTTTCCTAAGTATATAATTTGATCTAAAACAATGCTTACAATCGTCATGTTGCCTCTCACCACTGCTGTGATGACAACACAACTAAAGCCAACCGCCAGAGGACCATGCTGCGCTCCCCTCGCCCAGCTGCTGGGCTGGGATGTTCCTCATCCCACCAGAGCAACTGTTCTGTGTGTGGCTGAGCCTAAATGAGATCAGCTGCACCCAACCCCTTCCCAAAATGTTTCCGAGCTCAGCACTTCAACTTACTGCCCACAACCCTGTCCCCAAGGTGACACTGGCACTGGTGACAGTAGGATAGCGAGGTTTCCACAAGGTGGCATCAAAAGACCTGGACTTCCCCTCCCAGAGCTCAAACCCCACAGGATTTAGGGCTTTCCTGAGATTGTTTCAGCATCAGCTGTAGCTGGAGACATCTCTAAGGAGAGGGAAGAGGGGAGCCTGTATGATGTGATTTTTGTCAGGGATTTGGCCTGGAAGGGTCAGCCCTCAACCCTGCCACCCACCACTGCCTTCCTGGGGGCTACAGGAGTGTTTGACCACGAGACCTCATTGGAGAAAGGCAGCCATAGACAGCAAACACCCACAGAGCTCCCTAAAGAAATAAATGTACTCCCCTCCCTTCAAACAACTTCAGCAACGGGATGGGGGCAGGGGGGCGATGGTAGCAATTGCCAAAAACACCAGGAAGAAATAACCCCACAGCTTGACCCAGGGCTGATGTGACCAGGTGAGGCAGGTTTGCCTTTCACAGGGCAGCAAAGCCAGAGAGAAACCCCAGGGAGGGGGAAACAACAAACACAACATATTTGGCCCCAGAAGTCATTCTTATATAGCTCTATCATTGCCCGATGATTTTATTCAGTGGCTGGGAGGTGAGGTTTGCCAGCCCTTACTCAACAAACATCGTCCCTGAGGTGTGGCCAGAGCTAGTCCCACCCCAGCAGGAGCGGTGGCCTCAAATGTTGCCCCATCAGAGCCGTAAGTGGGAGGGATATCCCAGTGTCAAACAGGCAGAGCTGTGTGTGCTGCAGCTGGAGTGTTTGCCCCCTGACAGCAGTGTTTGCCCCCTGACAGCATTGGTTTCCTAAGATTTGTGGATGTGAACAGCGGTCCTACAGTGCCCTGAGGCTGCCCTGGGTGAGCATTAACCTGGCCAGGCTTGTCCCCGAGCATAGAAGTCTGTCAAAAGGATGGGGTTGGACACGGAGTAAGCGTATTTGAGTGAGCATAAAATGGCTTTGTGGTTTGTTGTGTTTGGACGGTTTTGGCAAGAGGCAAACTCCAGCGGGACTGCTGAAAGATTGCAGCCCGTGGAGAAATTGCAAGTCAAACCAAAAAGATGACAAATCTGTGACCTTGTCCTTTTGGAAGAAGCAGAAAGGGGTAATCTGTGAGAGTCTGTGTCCCTCAGCAAGCATTCAAACATGGGGTAAAAGCAAATAACCAAGCCCATGCAGAATTACTGCAGGCTCTAACAAGATGCAATGCAGGAGGCTGTCATTTTGGCAATATTAAGCATTGGGTTGTCCAGTCTTGCAATAATGAGTGCATCCTTCCTTAAGAGTTGGGTAAGAAGATGTCCTTTGAAGCAGCAGGGTTTTCTTGGTTTGCTTTTTTTTTTTTTTAAACTGAAAAAATACAATAAAAGATCAACCCTAAAAAAAAAAAAACCAAACCCCAAACAAATTAAAGATTAAATTAAGGCATAAATACGACTAAGGGGAGCTGAACCTGGCCGATGTCCTCAGTCTCTCCCGGTCCGAGGAGCTGGTGCGCTCCCGTCTCCGCACACGGTGGAGCTGTTGCTCCGTGCCAGGGCCGGGGCTCCACCGGCGCCACCGGCACCACCGCCCGCTCCGCCCGGACCCGGACCCGGACCCGGACCCGACCCGCACCCGGACCCGGACCCGCACCGGACCTGGACAGAGTGGATTTGACTTTTCTTTCAAAGACTTGGATTTTGGCTGAGAGGCAGCTGGAGGGGTGAGGGCAGCTGTGCGCAGAGCGTCTGCATAAAGCACGGGTGACCCTACATCTCCCCCAAAATTTAAGCTTTTTTGCTCCCGAATGGGGCCAGGAGTCAGGGACTGAGTCAAGGGGAGCAGGTTTAATCAGGTAGAGGCAGGCTGAAGTGGGAACTGAAGCCCAGATCCTTACCCAAGAACTTTGCTTCAGGTGTATCTGTCTAGGAGAAAATATAATTGAAAAAGCCCCAACAGTTCCAGCTCGTCCGTCTGCCCTCCCCCTGGCCATGGGCTCCCCTGCAGAGATCCCTGCCTGAGCACAGGGACCACTGCTGTCGCTGCCTGTCCCTGTACCACCTCGTCTGGCCCAGCCCTGGTGTGACTCAGGACAGGTAAGGAGGATATTTGTGTGGCTGATCCATGCCTTAGGATCCGTGTGTCTTAGGAGGTGATGCCTGGTGCCAGCTAGGTGAGCCCTGCCTTGACACTGAGACAGCTCCGAAGTGTGACACTGAGCATGGGGACAGCCAGATATAGCTCTGCTCACCTGTGTCTCCTTCTTGTGGCCAACACCATTGTGTACATCTTTGGACCTCGCTCACACGTTCATGCTTTCCTGGAGTGGGGGTGGCCTGGACCCCATTTCTCCCTGCCACACTCAGCAGGTCTGAGGTCTCACTCCTTTTGAGCCGAGGAGACTCACAGGTGCAGCGAGTAGGCTGGGGATCAATGGTGCCTTTAAATAGCCCGACCCAAAGCCTCTCTAAGCAGTTGGCTTTGTCAAGGAGTGATAAAACTGCCTGGCTGTAAGCTTTTCTGTCCAAACCTTTAATGTTAATGTTACCAGATATACTCTTCTCTTCCTTCCCAAGTGAAGGAGGAAGGCAATACTCATCCCGTGAGGAAGGCATCGCTGCCATCCATCTGCACGGCAGCTTTCACGCGAGAGGGTCACTGCAGCCCTGCCACCACGGTGCTGGCTCCTGTGCACCCTGGGCTGGCACTGAGCATGGGTACGTGCTGACGTTTCTCCGGCGTTGGTGGAGAGGCTACCCTGGGAAGCCAATGGGGCATAAGATTGTGCTTAAGTGCTTTCCCATCTTGGGGCTTGTAATTATTAATAATCATAGTTAATCTCTGCCTCATACAAGTCGGCCTGTACACCACATCTTGTTTAAGCTATTTAAGATATCCTTTTTTTTTTTTTTACTGCAACCATCTCTGGGCCATCATATTATCACAAATGGCCTATGAATTACCAGTTACTTGTTTTTAGTGTTTTACGGCAATGTTCAATGACAAAGAAGCAAGAGAAATCTGCTGGTCTTCAAAGGAAAACCTCAAATAACCCCATGCCACATCCATGTGTTTTCAGCCTGCCACCCAGGCTATGAATATTGCAGATATTACATATCTTTGTATGGTATTTGTTAAATATTTAAGATCAGAGAAGAGATTTTAGCCTATAAGGCTGCTTCAAGTTGCAGCATTAGAGACTTGCAAAATTATTGCTGGAAACCACAGACAAACATAGGTTTGCTTTTGGATCCAGGCTCCTAAAATTTTGTATGAGGTTAGGCAACCCAAAGGTTAAATACAGGTTACAGCTCATCCTAACTGCAGCTGTAAAGAGACAGAGGATAGAAGAGCTGGAGTGGACAGCAAGGAGTTCTGTTCGGCCAACAAAACCCAAGGACTTCACCAAGTATTCTTAGGCATCATCTTGAATGAATTTTACATTGGGCAGAAGGTGATTTAAGGCTGGGTCAGGTGGGTTTCTTTTTGTTTGGTTGGTTTTGGTTTTCGTGGGGTTTTTTTGGTTGTTTTTTTTTTCCAGATATCCTCAGAACTGCCTGAGCTGGTATAGAAGAACTTCCTTTTCACTTACGCCATGAACCAAAATCATTGCCTTTCTCTCCCATGCCTCTTGCTGTCCCTCTGGCCAATATGGTCCCTCGGTCTTTCCTGTGAAAGCTGGGCAGGAGCTGCACAACTCCAACAGCGCCCTGGAGAAAAGCTGCAGGATGATGCTAAGCCAAGACCAAACCTGTCTATAATAGGTTATCTTAGAATCATAGAATCACAGAATGGTTTGGGTTGGAAAGGAGCTTTAAAGGTCACCTAGTCCAACAGCCCTGCAGTAAGCAGAGGCATCTTCAATTAGATCAGGTTGCTCAGAACCCCGTCCAACCTGACCTTGAATGTTTCCAGGGATGGGACATCTACCACCTCTCTGGGCAACCTGTGCCAGTGTTTCACCACCCTCACTGTAAACAATTTCTTCCTTATATCCAGTCTGAATCTACCCTCCTTTAGTTTAAAACCATTACCCCTTGTCCTATCGCTACAAGTCCTACTAAAAAATCTGTCTCCATCAATATTCAATGTGTTATATTTGACGACAGTGATTGAAGTCTCATCCTTTGACTGGCTATACAGACAGATCTCACCTGCAGGACCCACTGGGGCTGTGGCTGGCTGGTGGGGCACGTTCACAGCCTGGCGTTGGGGTTTCAGGTGTGAGGGTCTCTGCCAACACCCAGGGGATTTTCACACCTTCTCGGGAGCCGGCAGGAAAAATAAATTCTCTCTGGCAACTCCGTATGGTTTTGTCTTTCCCATCAGCCGCCTCCTGGGGAATGGGCTCCGACTCCCTGTGCCCATGGGCTGCTGAGAAAGCAAAGGCGAGTTTTGAGTCCCCCCAGATCCTGGTGCAGGGCCAAAACCAGGCTCAGGCCAATCCCCACAGGTGCTGCAGCCCCTCTGAGCAGCAGGAAGGGGGAAGACCCCAGGCACGGGGACACCCCCAGCCTGCTGCACTGCTGCTCACCGAGCATGGACTGTTTTCTTCCTGCAGTCACCTTTGGGCCTGGCAGTAATCTCGAAGCATCTGCTTCAAATCATCCAGGATTACAGGAATTAAAAAAAAACCCAATTAGAGGCCCAGGGTCCTGCAAGTACAAATCCGTTTAACCCTAATCCAGGCTGCTGCCCCTTCCCAAAAGGCAAAGGGACAGTCCCCACCAACTGTTTTTTGTGTGTTCCAGCACCATCTCCTCTCCTCAGCTTGAATTTACTCATTTTTGCCCCAAAGGTAGTGCCAGGGAACCCGATCATGCTACTGGAGAAAGGGCATGCTTGGCCCTGGCATCTGAAATCAGCTGCACAGACACGGGGGCTGGTGCCCACCTCTGCCCCCATGCACACTCAGAGGGGCTCCCAGAGGACTGTGGATGAAAAAGGGGGTGCAAATAAACCTGAATGTGACATAGCGCCCGTCAGGGTCTGTACACCAGGCAGTGGCAGGCTCCTCTACTTGTTGCTCACCATCATGTCTAGCCCTCTGTCCCACCAAGACCACCTTCAGGGGTTCGGTATGCCCTGCAAGAACGTGGACCAAGGTGTCTGTAGTCCCACGCTCAATTGCCCACCACTTTGCTGACAATTCATTGTGGAAATGCTCCTTTCAGATGCACCACAGAAATCAGACTGTTTCTTTAGAGTGAGGGTAGAGACTGAAAATTCATGAGGAGAATCTCTCTTTTCCTTTGAAATCACCCATTTCTTTCAGCGCTGCACCCCTATTTCTTACAGTGCTATTAGGCTCTTCTCCAGGTAGCTAAATCTTTCACCTGCAGCCCTAAATCCCATAAAATTAAAATGCATTATCCGTGGAGTGTGCCCAGTGTGAGTTACAAACTCTGTGGATGATGCATTTTAATCAACACTACATCCCTCCCATGTGTGGTAGACTTTGTATTTGCTGGCATATTTTGCATCAAGAAGACATCCATATTGAAAATAATCAGTGCTTTAATTGTTAATAATTGAGGAGGGAAAATCTTGAATTAATATTCAGGCATTCATCATACGACCCTGAGAGATGGGTGATTGTTACAGCAGGAGATAAACAACGCTTTTTTGTTTGTTTTTCTTCTTATGCATGATGCAAAAAAAAAAAAGAAAGATGATCACAGCAGAGCTTGCAGACAGGTAATGCTGCAACGGTTAACGCAGCTCGACCCGTTAGAATGTAATTGTGTGACTGGAGTGTCTGTGAGCTAGACAAGAACTTGTGCTGAACGTGATTAGTGCCCCGTTCAGGTATGCTGAGACAGGAGATGCTGCAGTTGGTAGAATTTTCCACCCTTCAAAGGGAGGTTCGTGGGTGAGAAATCCTCTTCTGGCTCAGGAAGTTCCCCAGCTGAGGGGGAGCCTTGCAGCATCGCAATGATTTTCTGCGCTTTCCTGGTATCTCCTTTTGATGCTGTCAGATCAGGCTGACCTCTGGGCTCAGTAGGGTGAGGGCAGGCAGGGGGTGTGAAGAAGGTGTGTGGCATTAGCAGAGAGGGCGGTGTGGCAGCAGCATGTTGGTGCCAGGCATTTTGTGAGCCTGGGGGGAAATTAGATAAGCTCTGGAGAGATACGAGATACGGGAGAGGAGCTCTCGGTGGGCGATGGGAGAGGGCTGGGGAAGAAGAAGAGCAGAAAGGAGGGGACCAGGGGGGCTGCAAGGATGCTAAAGCAAAGAGCACATGGAAGAGGGAGGGTTTGTCATGAGCAAACAGGCAGTCACTGCGGGGCAGAGGACCCACCATGAAAACGCCCAAGCGCTTCCCTCAAGCGCCTCAGACTTGCCCCAATTCCTGTTGGCTTTGAGGTCTGGCACCTCTAAATTCAGTGCCACGGGGATCCCAGTGCCCTGAGGTGGGTGGCAGAGGCCACTGGGATGCAGTTACAGCCTGGGAGGCTGTGAGCTGGGGTTGGGGCAGGGACACAGCCGTTCCGCAAGTGTGTGTAATGCTAGGCCGGCTGTGTGCTTCATCCTTGTTGGGCATAAAAGCCACGTTTAACTCATCATGTCAATATAACCCCCAGTTTACAGACTTGTGCATTTGCTGACTTTTACTAAGAGCTTTGTTAATCTGGTGTATCCCTGACTTAAAGGTCGGTCAACTTCCTCGGAACCTGGAGCTTTCATCCTGGGGTATTAGGAGATGCCAGCTGGATATGATCAGTCCCAAATTTTATGAACAGCACCTGTTGAAGGACTCTCCTTGGGAACAGACATTTGCAGGATAAAAAATGCAGGTAGCTCATTGTTCTAAGACCAGTTCCTGAAATTTCTCTGGTGCAGAACTGAGAGACGGGAATATGACCACACAACACCCACGGGTGTGTACGACTTCCATCATTCAAGAAGATGTTGGCTGTTAAAAATGTTCCCAAACTTCTGCTTGACAGCTAACTTTTGTTCAACTTATATGCCACTCAGAATATATACCTGAGAAATCTAGGTCAACATCTTTTCTTTCTAACACAGCTAAAGTCCTATCCATTTTGATACCCATCATGAGGCAATTTCCTTCTACCTCCGGTAGAGGCTGTAGCCCATTTCACCAGGCTCCAAGACAGCGAGGTACTCTCTGGATTTTCCTGATGCCTGGCAACACAGCTGCTTCTGGAATGATGATGCAGAATTGCAAGGGTGCAAAGAGATTCCTCTTAGGCTCTGTTGTGCAGCTTGTTCCAAAGTTTTTAACGTCCAGTTAATTAAAGCCTTGAAAGCTGGAATTTGGTGTTGCTGTAGCAGGACCTGATCTAATGGCCACCAAAGTCAACAGGAACCTGTCTGCTAATCTTAAGATGTGTTCGGATCTGACATAAATTGACAACGAGATGCAATGTAGAGCGCAGGCAGCTAATGCTGAAGGAAAGAGCATTTATTTATGCTACAAATAATAAATACCATTCTATTTATGAAATGAATGAAGCATTTCATTAATTACATTTAATTTTCAATGTGACCAAGTCAGTCTGCTCCATTGCTTTTTTGTGCCTTCTGAAACTTTGCTGATGCTCCCAGGCATTTCATGTCTTCTCTGAGCCTGGTCGCCGTTGCTTAAATAAATATATGCAATAGCTGCAAACAGGATCAGCAATGCCCCCGTGAGCAGCTAGGGCAAGGCACTGGGGGCTCACTGTGCCCTCACGTGTGTGTACGTGGAAGGTGAAACTTAGAAACCTCCTAATGGCTAAGTCAATCTAGTAACACAAACAAAACCGAACAGCCAAAACGTGTATCTACATCCATATGTATGTACAGTGACATGTAGAGGTGACATGTGAACAGCCAGTTCCAATGCCTGGAAGGCCATGAGAGCCTCGGCAAGGTGACTTATTCCCAACAAAGCACGGGAAATTGTTAAAAGTAATAAAGATAACAAATAAAAATCATGCTGCAGCACCGTTAAGAACAGCCTTTCTTCTGTCACCCTGTCTCATGCAATGCAGATGTGGCCCCCAGCCCCTCAATGCTTCGTGGCACAAATAGCCCCATTGACTTCAGCGGGACCAGCGGAGAGGCTGAGGACTGCTACTCATGAAGGTAAAGCTTTGCAGGATGAGGGTAGCGTACAGCGACAGCTCAGTCCTCCTTCCGCAGTGCGGGAGAGCAGAAAAAAAAGGCGTTTTTGATGAAATTGTTGAAGCAGTGGGGATTTACTGAACCAGTGTTACACTGTCCATGCAGCTTGCTCAGTTTGCTGTTGCTAGCAGTTCAGATATTGTCCAAGCTGTCCTGCTCATCAGTGCATGAACTCTGAAAACACTTAGCCACTACCAGCTCTGTGCATTATTTCAGCTGGAAGAGCCGTGGTAGGTAAAGTAACGATGATGGATCTAAACGATAATAAAGTCTCCCTGTTGAAAATTTAAAGTGCTATACAACTATTTTTAGTGACCTCTCCAGCTGAGATAATGCAGAAAGCTAACTAAATGTGAACATCCATCTTTGGTGAATTGATTCTTACAGTTTGCAAACCAAGGTGAATTGTAGGAGGTTAATGTTCATGCTCCAATACAAGAGATATCAGCTATATAAAAAGATGTATACTGTACATGTAAAGAAATAACCTATTAAATGTCTAATGTGGATGCAATGTTTTCTGTTTTTTTTTTTCCTTTGAGCACATTTATTTCTGTAATGGTCATTTAGTTTAGACAGAACACTAAGAGCTCCCTCCCTCGTATCCTCCTCCCTCTCCTCCCTCCATGTGTGTATAAGTGTGTGATGTGTGTGGGTGAAAGGGAGGGAGAAGACTTTTGCCTTTGATGCAGGAAAGCAAAGATTTCCTGGCCAGGGTATTCTGATACCCCATTGAGACAAAGTATTTAAATTTGAGTTTTCAAAATCAAAAATATTTTTTAAATGTTCTAAAATGGATTTTTTTTTTCTCCCTTCAAGCATGCCCTAAACCTGAGTTCTTGGATCAGCATTTTCAAATTCGGGACTCTAAAATGAGGCAACTATTTTTTGTGGCTTCCTAAATAAACATGATGAGCACTGGCAGCTCGCTCTCTGTGAGGAGATGCAGAGCACTGGATGCCTTTGCAAAATGTGGCACATATTCCAGGACTGCTACAGCAAATCCTTTACTTCTCAGAGCTCATTTATCTCAAAAGGGCCCCAGACCCAGCAACTCGGCCTGCTCCCCCTCCTGTCCAAACCCTCAGATGGCAATTAGCAACATCAATAAGTAATAGAACAAATACTTGCCTCTAAAAAAACAAGCCACAGACAGAACAGCTGATTCACTTTACTCTAAGGCTGCATTACAAACCTTAATTTTTTATATTTCATCTGTTTAAAGCCCCAGTTGTACAAACACTTAGCTTTGAGATGAGCCACTTGAAAGTCCACGGGTGATGAAGGATGGGTGAAAGGCAAGACCTGACGCTGCAGGGGCCCAGGGTGAAGAACCATATCTATTAAGTCCCACGCACACCAAGAATCCCACCATAGGGAAGATGTTTAGCTGAGTTCCTGCGGTTCAGCTCTTTAGCAAAGAGCTTTTGGAACGGAAGAATGAGTCCATTGACCTCTCAGGTCCTGGAGACAGTGAGTTTGCAGCAGAAGCACAGCCAAAAGAAAATGGCAGAGACCAGCTAAAATACTGTAATAGGCATACTTATTCACATTGCATAGTAATAAATTTAATTACCAGGAAAGACAGCTTTAAAAAGTTGGAGACGGGTGAGCAGGTCCACCAAGGGACCATGAACTATGTGCTCCTAAGTACCAATGTGACTCTAGTATTGGTTCAAGACCCATTCCCCATGGGACACATCACACCACTGAAGCCCTGAGGTACTTCAAACCCACCAAACAAGTCTGCTGAGAAATACTCCACCAGTTTAAGCTAAACGACCAAATTGGTTAGCATCATTCCTTCAGCACTTGAGGATGTCAAGGGATAAAAAGGATCACAGATTGGGTGGGAACAATACTCACAGAAACTCAGCTTTGGCCTCAGGAGTCTCATCTACCTCTGCGGTCAATAGGCAGAGACAAGCTTTTGCAGACAGTGAACTTGATTAGAGAGCTGATCTCCGTTAAAACTGCCTAGATCTTCTTGCTGCTAAGGATGGAGGGGGAGGAGGGTGGAACTGTCTCTCCGGGCAACAGAGCCAGATTGACGGTGCCGGTTTACTGCGCCAGCATAACTGGAGTGGGATTAGGTGCTCCGAGTCACCTACCTGAGAACTTCTCTCTCCCACTGACCGTGCTGGCAGCCTGTGGAGATCAACCTCCTTCATGTCAGCTTTGGGGACATCTGTCCCCACTGCCAACCTGCACATGAGCAGGTGCATAAGAAAGTGATTGCAAGCCAAGGTAATTCTGAAGAACAATCCACAAAGCCTTCAAATTGACTTAAGAAACAACCTGGCTTGAAAAGCGGTTTCCAGTATAAATGTCCTGATAGAGATGTTTACGAGAAAGCTTTTGTCTCTGGCTTATAGACATCGCAATTTGCTCTGTGAAGAAGAGTTGCACGTCCTTGTGTTTCTCTGAAGTGCCTGAAGAACACTGGACCTGGGTGTCCCTATGTGTGGCGGACTTCACTGTACATTTAATGGGGAATTATCCTACAACATGATGTTCCAGCAGAAGAGCTGTGATGCTGTCCTTGGCTACCTTGGTATTACAACTATGTGGAATGAAAGCATTTCAAGAATTTCAAGATGCACCTGTCTTTCTGTAGGTGAAACTGGGAGGAATGGTGTGTCTTTGTTCTGGATGGAGCCACTAAAATTTTTTGAAAGAAGATTCAAAACAACAAAAGTCTTCCAGTGGAAAAAAATCATGTCCTGCTCTCCCATTGCAGAACTCTCCATTGAAATCAACGGGTGTTGAAAAAGAGAGGGTAGTGCTAGAATAAAACTCCCCACTTGTCCTAGTGAAGCCCCAAATAGTGTGTCATTGCAGGTTACTATGGAGTTATTGAATAAAGGCTGAGAAGCTTGTTCTGCTGATCAATACCTGTGTGTGTGGATGCAGATGCAGATCTCAGCAGTGGCTGTGTATCTCCTGCAGACTCCTCTCCGAAACCTGCATTCAGCTGGTGTGAAGTTTTCTAAGGGATTGGACTTCCGAGAGTAGTGCAAATAAGGCACGGGTGCTCAGGACAAACGGACGCTCCCTTTCTGCTCCTACCGCTAGGTTATGATAACCTCTCTTTTCACATCTTTTCTTTATATTAGACCACTAACAAGTAACAATGACAAAAAAACCTACCGGGAGGAACAGCTTTAAATGGAAATGAGGAGATGTGTCTAAATCCTTTAGGCTGTTTGGGATGTCTCAAGTGATTTAGGCTGGCTGTATCTGCACATTAAAACTTATGAGGGCACTGAGGTTCATCACTTATCCAATTAAAACGTTAGAAGAGTTCCTGACACGGCGACTCAGACCAGGCAGAGCTGTCCCACATGGTCACTGGGGAACAGCTCAATAGCTAGCACAGGCTGTGGAGCCTTTCCCCATCAGCAGTATGGACACAGCCACCCTATTTGGAGGGCAAGAGGGCTGAAAAGCATAGAGCAGGGCCTCCCACCAGCGGGCAGCAGTGCCAGGACTTGTAACTTAATAGCACAAACCCGGCAAAGTGGCTGCCTTGTCTATGACAGGTCTCTGCTGTAACAATAAAGAGCTAAAACCCTGCCAGATATTTTCCAAGCAGGAGTCTATGCTGGGTTAAAGGCATGTTTGGGAAAGAGGGTCTCCATGTGGACACCCTCCTGACAAAGCTGTTCTGATTGTCTGAGGGTGAGCTGGAGGTGGGGTCCCTATAAATCCAGATTTTGGGGAGAGCAAGCTCCCAGTCTTATCTGACACGGTCTCCGTCTTTATTCAGCTTGGGATGGGCACAGTGGGGAGGGACTCCTAGAGGTCCCACCAAGCCCCCTCCTGGGGGGTCACAAGAGAGGAGACCCCAGCAATAAGTGGGGAGGGCACAGATCCCCTCCCACCCATGCCACGTGCATGGGTCACAGTGGGGAAGCCCACAGAGGTGGGCTTAGCTCAGTGCTATGGGGCAATCCCAAGATGCAAGAAAAGCCCCTGGGGCTTTACTTTATGTGGTGCAAGAAGAGGCTGCGAGGGCAGAGCACCGGGTGATTGGCACCATTTTTAGGCTTTCTGGGACAGAAACAGTGGAAGCGGTGGGGAGGGCTGATGCCCCGGGGCTGACTCTAGTGGGATGGAGTGGCATCAGGAACTGCTCTGCAAAGTGGAAGAAGACAACTAACGAAGTGCAGAAGGTTGTGGGGCCACAGTGCCTCTTCCCATCTCTGGGAAGAGGCAGAGAGGGCAAATATATGCAGCCACTTGGCTTTTATAAGGTTTGAAGCTGAAAACTACCCTCCAAACCATATTTCTTCCGGCAAAGGTGTGTGCCAGAAAGGTCCATGTCACAGATCAGATGGGAGCGGGATTAAAATGGGCTCTGCTCCAGGCAGTTTCTGCATTTTAGGGGAGCTTAGACTGAATGTAGGAAGTGGTGAAGGGAGGGGAGCCATTTCCTGGCCTTTTGCTGGGAGTCTTGCAGCCTGCCCTGAAACAGAAGGGAACAAAAATCCGAGGGCTTTATCCATCACCCCTGTGCCAAGAATAAATGCCGATAGAGTGCAAAGTGCTCTATCCCTCGGGGGATCTAAGATGACATGTTCCTTCCCTTGATTCCTAGCTAGGTCTCGCCCTCTGAGCTCCCCTCGGGGGGGAGCACACCAAGGTCAGCCCAGGGTTCAGGCTCCGTTGTGGGTGCTGGGGCTGTGCGGTGGCCTTGGGGAAGGGACAGGAGAGAGGACAGGTCAAAGTGTGCCAGCTTCTGCACTCCACAGTGCCCTTTGCATTTGGCCTCCCACAACTCCATCCTCCTCTCCAGCAAATACATTTGGATCTTCCGCTGAAAAAGAAAGAAATAACATGAATATAAAAAGCCGGTGCCTGGGGTTGCTGAGAGGCAGATACAGACACTGCTGGGAAGTATTACGCTCTCTCTCACGGTATTACCCCTGCATCAGCCAGGGGTAACTGGATCTGCGATAGACTCTGATCCTCCCAAGCCTTTAATTGGATGCGTGAAAGGTCCAAAATGCAGTTCACTCTCATGCTTCTCCAGCTATGAGATGCACCGTCTTCTTGTCACACAAGGGCGCTTATCGAGCCACCTTTCTAACCTCTGATGCCAGCCAGCCCCCAGGCCAGCAAGCCAAAGGAGACCCTTTGTAAAGGAGCATTCCCAGCCAAGTGGGGTGACGGTGGCAGCAAAATATTCAACAGCTTTCCAGACACCCACCCTTTTTCTAGCCTGCAAAGAAAATGCTGTAGTTAGACAAGGGGCAAAAAGCAGTGGCAGAACAATTAAGGAACAATCGCTCCCTTCTGTGGGATCGGGCTGCGGGACGGGACCAGGACGAGTACTCCGCAAGGCTCATGCAAACTGGAGCACGAAGATCAGCGTGCAGCACCTGTGTGTGCCAGGCAGCAGCTGGGGTAGCACTCCCGGCCTGGAAAGGCCGGTGTGGCTTTTCCAAGGCTCCTGCATCCCCCAGCCCTCCCTCTACACTGGTTTCCACCGCAAACAGCAGCAGCCCTCTTCTGCAGTGCCGGGGCTGGGACAATACGCCCCGGATAAGTGGGCCTTCTGTCCCCAGCTGCACCGGGGCCAGGCTCTCCCCAACCTGCAAGTCTTTTGCTTTCCTCTTTATTTTTTTTTTCCTCTTGCAAAATCAATTTACGGACAGCTCACTCATTTTCCCCCCTTGCAAACTTATTAGCTATTCAGCCCCGGCGAGCACTCGTAAGCATCCTTTGTCCCAGGGAGGGCTGGAGACCCCTTCATTAGCAGTGATTACTCTGAGCAGTTTGACAGCCTCCCAGCCCGCTTACAAGACTTTCCCATTCAGCCCTGCCCGGGGCTGCCCCGCTTCTCAAAAGAAACGGAAATTTTCAAACATCTCTCCTCCCCCCCCCATCTGAATAGAGAAAAAGCTGTTTCTCTTCTCCGCCCTCCCCATTCACTTCACTTTTGATACAATATTTTCCTTCTTTGTTAAACCGGAGAGAGAAGGGTCAAGGCAGACTTTTTAGCCACCCTTTTTTGAGTGTTTTGTTTAATGTAAATACAAGATCCCCCCCTCTTCCCCTATTATTATTATTATTATGATCCTTATTGAAACAGCCGAAGGCTCGGGAGGGCGACGGCTTGGGCTGAACTTTAGGAAAAAAAAAATTGCTGAAGGTGCCAGGGGAAAGGCATTCGCTTTCTATGCAGGAAGGGAAAGGGCAGAATGGAGGAAAAAAAAAAAAAAAAGAAAAAGAGGGGGGAAAAAGCGGTTTTCTTCCGTGGGTCTTATCGGTAGAGCCAAACGCGGCCGGCGCAGCCCCGCGGCCCCTGCGGAGCTCCGGCAGAGAAGAAGAGGGACTGGGAGATGCTCAGCTCCCCTGATCCTTCCCCACCGGGAACCGGGACTGCTTTTCTCAGGGTGGCTCCGTGCTCCTCTCCTCTCCCCGACTGCTGTTTCGGAAGGGGTTGATTTGCGGCTGGCGGCACGGAGTGTCGGCGGGAGGGTCCCTCCACAGCCCACTCGGGAGATCCAGCATCCTTCATACCGCTTCAACCCTTTGTCGAAATATAGAATATTCGCTGCCTATCGTCCAAATTCCAGCTTTTTTAGTTAGAAAGAAATTCCACGTTATCAGAGGCTGAGCGGGTATGTTCATATAATTCTCTACCCCTCAATATGTCTTTTCGAAAGCTTTAATTCCCCGCAATAATAAATGCTACCTACTCTGCCCGCAAAAGCCAACGGAGAAATTGCCATCCGCCTCCCGGATTCCCGGGGAAGGAAAGAAAGAACACAGTGCGTTTCAGCCGATTCTGTTTTGGGGGGGAAATCCGCTTTTACTCCCCCCCCCAAAAAAAAACCCTCCCGGGTGGGAAGAGCTGCCCGCCAGCGAACCCACCGACCCCCAAACCAAAGCACAACCCCCACCTCGTTTGAGCTTTGAGCAGCAAAGACGGGGTCCTCTCGCACGACTCTGTCGGGAACAAACCCGATGGGGTTTAAAAGGCAACAAACCTGGGGCAGGGTTGGGGTGCAAGATGGGCTCTGGCTCCTTTCCGCAGATAGGTCCCCCCCAAAGGGAGCCGGGCAGCCCCCG
>NW_009649929.1:2346757-2348471 GCF_000708025.1 Charadrius vociferus
GTAGGGAAAACCACCGCACCCACATTGGGGATGAAACGCATATTTGGACACCGGCGGTGCCAACTTCTTTTCAGGCTTTAAATGCGAACTTAGGCATTGGAGGGGGAAAAGCCACTGCCGAGACGGGAATATACCTCCCGATAAAAGGCAGTAGGATGGAATTAAGCTATCACGGAGCTGAAACGGTCCCTGTGCCCACCTCCCCCACCCCCCGTCGCCTTTGCAGGGGAGCTAGAGCCGAGCTGGAGCTGGGGCACTTCTCGCAGCCGGGGCGGGTTAGCTCTGCCCGGCTGCCCCCCGTGCCAGGCTTCGCCTGCTAAATAAAACGAGCCGAGCAATCAGCTTACCGGGGAGGCATCTCTCTGAGGACAGGGAAGTAAACGCGATGAGACCGAGCAGACAAAAAAAGCACAGCTCAGGCGATTTAAAGATCAATGTCAAATTGTATAATATAAAATCCTTCTGCTGGGGGAAAAAGCTTAGCGCGCTCCTCAGACCTGGCGTTTGGTCTCCTCCAGCAAAACCGCCGCAAGACAAAGCGAGGGGGGCGGATGGTGGGGACAGCCCCTGTCACATCGCAGGGGCTAGGATTTGGGGTTATTTCACCCCCGATCCGGCCCTTTTCCGGGCATGGAGGGCTGTTAATTCCCCATCATCTCCTTGCGTTTGCCCAGTGCGGGAGGAAGCTTAGTTTCCCCGGCTAGGCTGTCCCCAACCATTTCTCTTCTCCCCCCCTCTCCCCCCCCCCCCCCCCTTTTTTTTTTTTTTTTTCTCGTTCCTTTTTCCTTGTCCCTGTCCGAAAATTGGCCGCCGATAATCCCAAAAGCCTCAGCCCCTGGGAGAGGAGAAGCTGCGACGATGCCTTTTCCTTCCCTTCCCCGTGCAGCCGCATCCTCCGCCAGCCCCGGCTCCGCTACCCTCGCCTCCTCCCGGTTCCTCCCGCATCCTCCCGGTTCCTCCTGGTTCCTCCAGGCTCCCTGCCTTGCAAAGACATTACCCCCGATCCCGGGGACTCGGCTATTTTGGTTCTTGCCGAGCTGATGCTGAAATACCCGTGGCCTCGGAGATCTGCTCTGCGTAAACTGGCGGGCTTGAGACCGACACCGTCATTTCAAAGCAGATGCGAGGGTCGTTCACCAAATATTTTATTATGGTTTTAGGCTGCTTCATACAGTTTCGTCCTGCACATGCTCTACAAGTCACCTGTGCACATAGAGAACAAGCCAAAAATAATAATAATTAATAATAATAATAATAGAAAAAATCTACCATAGCAATCCCTTAAATAAGTAAATAAACATATTTTATATATATATAAAAAAAACCCTTTAAAGTAAAGCAAAACCCAACCAAAAGAACAGCGTCTTTTCAACATGAAACATCCCTGCGGGATAAGGGCAGGCGCTCAGACATTTTGAAACTTGGCATTCGGTTGTTTTGTGTTTTTTTTTCTTTTTTAACGTTTTGTGGGCTTTCTTTTATTTTATTTTAGGCATCAATTCTGCAAATCCTTCGAAATAAAGGCGACAACGATTTTTATCACGTTTTTTAATGCAGTCCGCTGCGGGGCTGGCAGGGAGGCGCGGGTGGGCGGCGTGTGGCTGGGGAGCGCCCCGTACCCCGGGTTTGGCGACGGCACCCGGGCGATTACAAGCCCCGCTGCTCCGGCCGTGTCGGCAGGCAGGGCGGGCGGGAGGGAGGGACGGAAACGCAG
>NW_009649929.1:2349228-2349648 GCF_000708025.1 Charadrius vociferus
CCCGACTGGCGGCCGCCCGGCTGAGCGCAGTGGCCGGCGGGGCTGCGGGGGTGACAAGTGGACTCCCCACCTCCCCCCGCCCCCCCGGGCTCCTGGAGAGGAGATAACGGGGGACTCTGCTCCCTTCCCCGCTTGTGCCGCCAGTGTCGGGGTAACACCGCGCATTGAGAGCCGCGATTTTGTTCTTTAAGATTAAAAAAGAAAAGGGGAGGAGGAGAGGAAGAGGGAAATTATCCCAAGAAACGCTCCTGGCTGGCGCCGGCGGAGGTTTCGGGCAGGGCGGCCCTCTGCAAACGAGCAGGGCCCGCAGAAGGGCATTGCCGGCTCCGCTCCAGATGTACCAGTAGGCAAGAGGTATCTATACGGCCAGGCAAAACTTTGAAGCGGGAGGGGGGGGTTCTCTCCGCTTGGCCGCCGGAA
>NW_009649929.1:2349743-2350414 GCF_000708025.1 Charadrius vociferus
CACCGGGGCCGCGCTTCCGCCACCGGCCCCCTCGTACCGGCCCCCCCCGTCCCTCGGCCTCGGCCGGCCTGTGCCTCGACGGGACGGGCAGCACCTTACCTGTTCTTAGCGGCTGCTGCCCTGTCCCTTTGCCTGCGGTTTTTGAACCAGTTGCCCACTTGCGTGGGGGTAAGTCCCGTGGCCTGAGCCAGTTCCCGCTTTTTGCTGGGGTTGGGGTAAGGGTCCTGCAGGTACCACTCCCGCAGCAAATGCCTCGTCCGCTCCTTGAAGCAATGTGTCTTCTGCTCGCCGTCCCAGATGGTGCGGGGCAGCGGGAACTTCTTCCTCACCCGGTACTTGTCCACCGGCCCCAGGGGTCGGCCCCGCAGCTTCTCCGCCTCCTGGTAGTGCGCTTCCAACCAGAGAGCTTGCAGTTTGGCGTGGGACTCCTTGGTGAACTTGTGGTTCTCCAGGATGTGGTAGAGCTCCCGGTAGTTCCCCGTATGGAAGGCCACGATGGCCCGGGCTCTCAGCACCGACTCGTTCTTGTTGAGGGCCTCGCAGGCCGCCGGGGCCACGGGCAGGGACCAGAGGAAGCGCCCCAGGCGCTCGATGTCCCCGCTCTCCTCCAGGGTCTCGCATACCCCGGCCACCTGCTGCGGGCTGAAATTGAGGATGGGCAGCTGGAACAT
>NW_009649929.1:2351272-2351883 GCF_000708025.1 Charadrius vociferus
CGGGCGGGCTACGAGGGGGAGAATGAGGGGGGGACCCGCTGCCGTTTGCTGCTGGAAAGTTGGAGGGAGCGGCCCCAGCGATGGGATGGCCGGGACGCCCCCCACACCCTTCCCGGTAAAGCTGTGGGGTCCGGGCCGGTGCTGCACGCACAGGGCTCGGGGCGCCCCGGGTCGGGTCGGGGGTTAAGGCAGGGCTGAGAAATCAGATAAAACCGGCTGCATAACGGTGGCAGTGATGCTGGGAGTGTCAGTGACAATGGATGCAGCGGCAGGACCGCAAGGAGAGCCGAGATTTAGGAAAAACTCTCCTCCTTCCCCCTGTAGGTCACTTCCCATCTCTGTTAAAACGAGGAATTATTTGCCAAGAGCCCAGCGCCCTTCTCCGTTTAACTAAAGCTTTATATTTTTTTTTTCTTTAACATTTAAAACCTTATTGTTTTCGGCTGAATGGCCCTGAATAGACGCCGAGAATAGTCGCGGGGAGTGAGAAGTCATTCGTAGGTCAGGACAGCGACTTAAAGCATATTTCAGGAATCTTTTGAAATATTGATCACCTAGTAGTAATCAGTCCCCTCGCGTTTCCTCCCCCCCCTACCCACCCCCGGACACCC
>NW_009649929.1:2351970-2353617 GCF_000708025.1 Charadrius vociferus
GGGGGGGAAGATATCAAGAAGCCACTCTTTATTCTACACATAGCTGCTCAGTGGCAATTTCTTTCCGGGAACGTTAGGGACCATGCTCGGAAAGGCAGCATATATTTTGAATTAAGCTCAATATGTTCTCTCCTCTGCTGTTTGCAATGCATTTTTTTTTTTCTAGAACGCTTGTCAAAGAAATGCCTTCTTAATTTGATATCTTGTTGTTGTCTCTTTCCCCTTCCTCTTTTCATCTTTGGGGTTTTTTTCTTATTGTTTGTATTTTTAAATTTCCTTTCTTTCCTTCTTTAAGAAAGCTCTTTTGCTAGTTGCCCGACCGAAATTAAACAGATTTACATTTTCTCCAATCATTTCTCCGCAGAAATGGAGCTGGACTGGGGCTCGCCGTCTTTTCTTTAGTATCAAGTACAATTTGTCTTTTGCTTGTGAAGATTTGGTAAATCAGAAGGCAGATAGATAGCGCAGATGGTCGGAGGTGTCGGGTCAGATTATGGTACGCCTCAGTACAGTGCTAAGCTCATTCTGACGGAAAACCCTGATATTATTTTCACAGATCTACACAGTTCACTTGAAAAAAACCCTTCGAGCCATTTACATCATTTATGTGAGGCTCACAGCTAGCGGGATGGAAAAGCTTTCAATACTGCTCATTTTCATAAAACCCGACAGAGCTGGGGAGACATAAAAGCACACACAAAACTCACGAGTTCAGAGACACTCCACAGAAACTTAAAAAATAAAAGGGGAGACTCTTCGGCTCCACTTTACAGACCCAGGTTTGATTTGCCCATCAGATTAGGAAAAAAAAAAAAAACAACCACAAACAAACGGGAAGAAAAAAATCAGAGAAGAGGAAAATATAATGTATAAATATCGCTGAGGGAGAGTCCCCTTCCACCCCATCCCTGTCCTCTCCGCCAGGGAAAACCAGTCGTTTGAGCAGCTCAATGAAAGATCCCAAATAACCTTTTCGGACAGCGATAAAAAAAAGCCCCAAACCTCCTCGGTATGAGCAGCGGGCTTCCCCAGCGAGCGGGTGAGAAGGCGGCGACCTCCGCGGCGCCGGGCAACCTCGAGGGGCGGCCAGCAGCCCCCGAAATCATCCCGGGACAGGGGCTGATGGAAAAAAACTCTGCTGTGAGAGAGGTGGAAGGGTGGAAAGCCTGTGTGAATGGGTAGCTAATTTAGACCGGCCAGATGATGATGATGATAATGATTACTAATATTACTGTAGGTCTTTCTTTTTCCTTTTTTTTTTTTTTTTTTTTTTTTTTTTTAAATCATGCACATGATCTGGCGAGGGAGTTACTGGGCTGCAGCCTAATGACCATGAACAGAGCGAGACAGGCTCCATAATGAAAGCCAGGACTGTAGGCTAAAGAAATGTATCCTCATTAAGAGCAGCGAGAGCTGCTCGCAGGGGCGAGGGGGCTGTCCCCGAGGTCCCCAGCCTTTGTTCCCCAGAAACCGGCCCGGATGGGGAGATGCTGGCAGCCCTGCTGGGAGGGGAGAGGGGGAAAAAGAAAAGACAACACAGAAATGGACCCAGGAACCCTGTGTTAACCATTTAAAGAGTCACCCGAGGGGGAAAATCAGCGCAGCCCCAGCTCCTCTGCACCCTCTCCAGCTGTGAATCTTGGGGTC
>NW_009649929.1:2372969-2373191 GCF_000708025.1 Charadrius vociferus
GGGGGGGGACCCGGCTGAGGACTGACCCGGGGGCTCCTTGCTCTGTGCCACCAGCGCCGAGAGAGAGATACCGCTCCGAGAGAGCCCCGCCGTCCCTCTCCCAACCCCTCGGGCATTTTATCCGTGACCGGGACCCCGGCATGTTTCCCCACCCCACCCCTGCCCCGTCGCTTCGGATGAGCTTTACCGCCGGGCCGGGTCGGGCTTTGCCTCCGCAGCGCG
>NW_009649929.1:2373281-2377983 GCF_000708025.1 Charadrius vociferus
CCCGGGAAAGCGCAGGGTCCTGGGGTGCTCCGGCTCCTGACTCAGCCCCCGTGTCTCATTAGAGCTGCCTGCCAGCCCGGGTGTGCGCTCGGGCGTGTCCGCTTCGTTTCTCCTTTTTTTCTTCTTTTTAAAATTCTTTTTTCCCCCGTACAATAGGGACAATACTCGTGACATTAATAGCCGGCTATGATAACTACCTTAATTTAGGTCACGGCTCTGACCCTTGCTACAGGTAGCGTGAGGAGTTATCCCTGCAGAGATGAACCCACTGGAGAACAAGGAATAAAACCGCACACTAAAAGATATTTATCAAAAATACTGCCAGCAACCCATACCATCCCGACGGCCTGCATCGACACGGTGTGCTCTCTGTCATGCCCCTCCAGGGCCTTAAAGCAAAATTATGCTGAGCAACGTATCTATACATCCTCGTATCAGCAGTTATCAGCTACCCTGGGTCCCAGAATCGCAGCCCCTGGGGATTATTTATCTAGGCGGAGTTTCCAAATGCAGCAAAGGTGCGAATACATTTTTTAAACCTTTGATTGGCGTTAAGTATGGCACTAAAAAAAAAAAAAAATATCCCCGGGGACGAGAAGCCCTACTTTATAGGTCTCGGTAGGATTGCCGGAGATGTGGGAGTTCATGAAGTGATGCTAACCCAGGCTGCAGCGCTGGCTGAGAAAGCCGCAGTGCAGGCAGTGCCTCGGGTGGGTACCTGGGAAATCAGCCGGGATTTTTTGGCCTTGGATCGGTAGCGGCACGACCCACTCTGGTGCCGGGGAAGGCTCCGGGTCGGGTCAGGGCTAGAGCGGGCACCGGGGAGCGGCGCGGCTGCCTGCCCTCTGCGCGGCTCCCCCGGCTCATCTCCTGCCGCCGGAGGAGGAGGGATGCTCAGGCGGAGGAGAGTGCCCGCTCTCGCTTATAGAAAAGGTTACTGAAAATGTCAGCCCCTCCGGGCGACCGGGTCCGGGGCTTTTGGGAGCGTTTCCCACCGAGTAACCCAGGAGCTTTGGGGGAGGGAGGTCCTCAAGCTCAGGATGTTGTGGGTGGGGGGTGCTTGGTAGGGAAACGACCTGGGTTTCGATGTATTTTGTGTGCTTGCCTTTTTTTTTTTTTAAGAGTGATATAACTATTGAAATGGTAGCTGTCAATCGCGCCATTTCTTACTAAAAAGAGTTGTGTTTAAAACCGTAATCTGCGTAATATTAGGGAGAGTGTGCAGGTTGGATCCTCACTTACATTACTGATAATCGAAGAAAGCACCTAAGAGTCCCTAAAATGCTGTCGGACCGACAGAGATGTTCACCCACTTTCCACTCTCAGACCATGTATTCAATAAATCTTTGTCCTTCGGCGTATTATTTAAGTTACCTCTAATACGGAGTATCAGACCATGGCCGGTATATTTGATGTTAGAATAAAGAAGCACCGAAAACTCAAAAACCTGAATTAGAGACTGGTAAGGGAAGATCTTCCTTGTACAGGGCCCTGGTCGAGGCCAGGGCTGCAGGCAAAAAAGATCTACCACCCAAGATTTATCTTTAATTTTAGGGTGTAGCTAAAAGCTTCGTTTTAAAGTCCCCAGTTCACCGGGATTTGTTTGGCTGCTGCCTTTACCTGCAGGCAAATACACACACCACCAAATCTCCTTTTAAACTGAGGTGTATTCACATAAAATCTTCACTCTGCTTAAAAACCTTGACTTCCATCAGGGTTTTCACTGAAAATTCCAACAAAAGCAAGCAAACAAAACCCCAAAGTATTCAAATAAATCTAGAAGTTTTTGACCATTCAGGTGGTGTGTCCCACCCCCCCGGCCTCCATAAGCGCTTCTTTAAAAAAAAAAAACAAACAACCCACACTATTTTTTACTGTTTTTTACCTTTTTTTTTTTTTTTTTTTTCCCATGGGACGTGGTCCTTTGGGAAAAGAAGGCATTCTTGCGGCTCCCTTCCCGTGGGAGGCGGGTAACTGAGAGCAGGAAAACTATTCGTGTGGAAAACTATTTCGTGCCTATGGAAATGTAAAAAAAAACCCCAAACCTCCTTCAAATATTACGTCTTCTCCCAGGACGGGGACGAGGGCTGTCACGAAAACACTTATTTAACAGAATGCAGGAATGGGGACAATTTGCGTGTTTGGGGGAGGTTGAAGAACCTGGATTAGACACCCTGAGATAGTGTAGTGCCTAAATGCTTCTGGGGATGAATGTATAGGGCCGAGTCCGGGAGAAACACTGTGTCACGGCTGGTCTGGGCACTGGCACTGAGGTGGACTTCAGCCCTTACAGGAGATTGTTCTCTGCGGATGAGGGCTGCTCGGGAATTGGGGTCCCTGGTTTCTAGCGAGGGAGCTCCTCACCAGCTTTGTGTGCCCTGTGGGAGTCGGCAGCATCACGCCCAGGCCAGTCCAGCTCCTGGTCCAGCTCCTTGGCAGCACCCCGGGCTTGGAAACAGGATTAAGGGCCACCGCTGAAAGCGGTCATCTGCCTGGGGTCCGGCGTTCGCGGTGCTGCTTCAAGGAGCAAGTTTATTTCAGAGCTTGTCCGTCCCTTACCCCGAGAAATTGCGATGCCTCTTTTTTTAAATTATTTATTTATTTTCTTTTTTTCAAGATAACAGGCAGGAGGACCCTAAACCTTGCCGAGCTTTAAGGGCCAGTACTTCAGCCTCTGCGCGTTACATGATCATCGCCTTTCTGAGCTAGTTATGGAGGTTGAGAAGAAAGGCACCTGTTTAAGACACGTTTATCCTGTTCCTGCCGCCTCTCCAGCTGTGATCGCCCCCTCTCCGTGTCTCCCAAACACTGCGGGAACCCTGTTTCCCGCCGGTCGTTATACCCCTGTGCGAGTTTCGGCACCGGCGACTCTCCCTCTGCGGGGGGACAGCCGGGGGAGGCTCAAGGACACTTTCCTGCTTTCTCAGGGGGGATTTGGCGGGGGTGTCCCTAGACATCTTCCCAAACTGGTGCCCCGTCCTCTTTGAGGGGAAGGTCCCGAGTTTCTTTGCCCTCTCCATCAGCTGGAGGAGCCCGCCAAAAACGGAGAAGAGGGGCACGGAGAAAGCGGAGCCCACCGAGAGGCAGCGTGGGGGCGCCCCGCTAACAGGGTGATGGGCCGGGGGGGGAGGGGGGTCTGGGAGCACTTTCTGAGCCCTGAATTGACCATACCTCTTCCGAGGAATGCAACCCCATTCATCACTCATTAGAGATGATACTATGAGAGACTCCTGCCTGCTTGCCGGCCGGTAATGAAAGTGGTTGGTTTTGACTTTTGGTGGTGGTTTTTGGTCTTGTGTTTTGTTTTTTTTTTTTTTTTTAGGGACGCTATTGGGAAGCAAGGCAAAACAAACAAGGCGGAACCAGCGGGACAAAAAGCCCTCATTTCTGCAGCTTCAGAAATCATTTTTGGTGGGTCCAGAGCGACAACCACGGGACGGGAGTCCTTGCAATAAAATAAATGGGCTAAAGGAGCTCCTGGCCCCTGAAAAGCCCCAGTGGGGACCAGCTTTTGAGAGTCCCGAGAGGGCATTAACCGGGAAGTCCCCGCTGGCTTTATCCAAAGCCTGTTGAAATGACTGACAACCTTCCGCGTGAGGTCGGGTCCCTGGACCTGTGGGAACCTCAGCCTCCCTTGACATCGCTGTTTAAATTACCGGGACACCGGGAGATGTTAATAAACATCACTGACGTTATCTGCTACTCCGCTGTTAAATTCCTATTTCCAGAAGTTTGCCGGGTCTTTAAGAGAATTGCTCAAGGCGGGACAAAGCTTTGAAGCGATTTCTCCTTAGGTTTTATTTAATGATTTGGGAAGACGGGTGGCAAAGCAGCAACGGCGGTGACCCCAGGGGCATCTAGGCATTAAAGTGTCCCTGGGGAGCCGGGCAGGGAGGCGGCTATCGCCCTCCGGGACAGGCAGGGAGATGAGGTGGGAGGCGGGAGCAGCACGGAGGTGCTGTAGGAAAGGACGGAGCCTCGCCGCCAGCGGGCTGCGCGGAGCAGAGGCCGCAGACATATGGCTTCCAAAAGAACATGCCGTTTTCCACTTGTCTCTCTCTCTTTTCTTTCCCCTCCTTCATCTCTGACCTGAAGGCAGGTAGGTCAGCTATTTCTCTTTGAAGCTGCGTTTCTTCTTGGTTGAATTGACTCTTCTGAAAGCAGCGTCGCATCTGACCGACACCCGTGCCGCGGGTGGCAGAAATAATTTTCTGCTCGTTTCTTCTGTCCTGTTTCTATTTTCCCTGCCCTTTCTTCTTCCATCAGCCATGCCGATGCCTTTTTTTTCCGCTCCACCCTGTGCTCCCGCCCCAACCTGTTTTATTTTCCTTTACTTATCGAGAGTCTTAAATCCATCCTCTGCCCCAGTAAGCTCAATAGGGAGGAAAAAAGAAAAAAAACAACCAACAACCCACTTGCCACCGCAATTTGGAGGGAACTATCACGTTCTAGTTCCTCCCGTGCCCGTGCTATGAGTTTTTGCCTTGTAATGCTGCACAGCAATAAATAAAATAAGGGATTTTGCGAGGGCCGCCTGTGCTGCCGAGGCGGGCGGCGGTCCTGCCCGTCGCCCTCGGAGCTGCCGGGGCTGGGGGGGGGCATTGCCCGGCAATGTGCCGGGGTGCGAAGGGTGACACTGAATAACGGGTTTTATCAACCGTGGGGAGGGCTGGGCCGCTCCTTTAAGGCGGGAGGGGTGGAG
>NW_009649929.1:2378575-2442046 GCF_000708025.1 Charadrius vociferus
GCCATTTTCCCGCCTGGTTGCGGCCGCGGCCGGCGGTGAGGGAGAGCGACGAGGCAGTCAGTGCTCGGTCCCGGCGGGGGCTGGAGCGGCCCGTTCGCCGGGGTGCGGGGGCTCATCCCGGGGTAGGTTGGCAGCGGCTCTGGGCCGCCCCTGTTCTCCGGGACGACGGGAGCGAAGCTAAGGGACCCCGCGCCTGAGGGCCCTCGGTGAGGGTCTGAAGAGCTGTTGTGTCTCTTCTGGCAGCGCCTCAGACGGTGCAGGGCTACCACGTCCTGGTCACTTTCCCAGTGTTGATGGACCCTAAAATGCTGTGGGGGCCGCCCCGGCCCCGTCACCCCTCTCCGCTGGGTGGGGACCCACTCCCCTTCTCTTGAGCCGCCATTTTGTGGCGCTCATCCGAAGCCGCGTTGGTGTCCCACGGGATGTTTTTTCTTTTCTCCTAGCGTTTTGACAAAAAAATCGCTTTAATTTTTAAATTCGAGGACTTCAGGTAACAATCTGCAGCAGTATCCTTTTGTTTGGTATGTGCCCGACGAAGTAAAACGTGGCAATCCGGGCGATGTTTGACTTTGTGGGGACTCGACAGGCAGGGCGGTAACCCCGTCATGAAGGCACCGTACATAATGCACGGTGGCAACGCGCTCTAAAACAGAAGTGTTAGAAACAGGGACTTCATAAATGAAGAACCCTACAATTACATTAACTCAGACGTAGTAACTAGCATTGTCACCAGTCAGGAAAGGGCTACTGGTACCGTTAGAAACGGTGAAGACAGCGGGTTTTGAAAAAGGTGGCATGTCCTCGCCCTGCATGCAGGGATGATGCCTCCTCACGGGGTTCCTAAAACCCTGCAGAAGAAGGGCAGAGGAGGATAAACAGTACAATAAGAGGCACATTTTTTTTCTTTTTTTGTGTGTGTGTTGGGTTTTTTTTTGTTTGTTTTGTTTTTAACAGATAAAAAATTAGAAGCGTGAACTTTTACCAAATTTCAAGGAGAATCAAGTAACCAGTCACTTAATGGAGTCTTAAACAGTAATAAACCGCCCAATACAGCTTGCTCTCAGAAGAGCCCTGCTGGAATGAAAATTATTTGTATAAAGCCAACGGAAATTAATAGTGTTGCACAGCTGATAACGGGTGCAATTGAGCGTTTGATTTTAAGGGAGAAGTTTGGCTCATAGATAATGGGTATTTTTCACCTTTTAATGAAGAACCTAGAAACGGCCGTTGTCAGATGGGATGTGAAGCTGCTGCTGTAACTCCGCTATGGGAAGTGGCATTAATGTTGGTATTATGATAATGGCTAGAGACTCCATCAGGCAGTTTGTTTGTGGTTTCTGCACTCGCTGCAATCTTGTAGTACGTGAAACTTTATTGCCACGATTGAATTCCGTCTGATTACGTTTATTAATGCGGTACAAAAATGCTAGACGCATAATAGTATTTTTCTTCTGGCAGCGTTCTGAATAGCACCGTTAGAAAGTGTACGCTGTTTGAAGCTGTTTTACCCATTGCTGTGTATTACATGTTTGTCTTTAACATTAAAATACCGAAAAATGACAAATGTATTCCTACCAAAGCTATCAATTTAATTACAACAACCTGTGAAATACAGTACATCAGCAGCAGGTTTTGTTTTACGATTTGTTTGGAAATTAAACACCACGACATATCCTAATAAGTGCTTGATTTTTGCAGTAGCACAAGCTGATGGAGCCATCCTCCTGCTTACTTAAGTCTTAACAGATATAACAGCCCCATATGAGAACATCCTCTGAACTTGTCATCCAGAGTAGCTAGTGGTTCGATGCTACTTTTCTCCAGTAGGACCAAGAATCGGTCTTTACTACAGTCATATCGTGGAAGTCATCCTTTGAGCAAAATTTAGATGTCTTTTGTTTCAGGCTGGCGTTAACCACTGTTTTTAAAATGTACAAACATCCTGTAGATTACAATTGAATCTCTTAGCCCTTTCTACCTGTGACACAGGTTTTCTCTTAATTCACAACACAGAATAGCATTTGTCATTTGCAGTTATGTTACTTCATTTTAACAATGTCCAGAATAGCAGGTATTTTACATATGCATGCTTTCAGAAGCAGTGCCATTTTCTGCAACTTTACTTTTACATAAATTGTATTGTGAAATTACAGGAAAAAACCCCACCATTAAACACTCAGTTCTGTTTCTCTCTTTTACAAAAGCATTCAAAAGATAAAATTAATCATAACTGTCCTAGTGACTAGCTAGATGATAGAATAGCATGTATCTTAATAATACACTGCTGTATGGTCTGCTCTATTGGTGAACTTCGTGTTGTGTTTTATAAACCAATGCATAGAAATTCTTTGCTGTTTAATGTTTGTGCATTATTTTTTTTTTCATTCATTTGTGTACGCCCCAATGTCTTGCAGTTTTTATGGGAACTGCCAGGAAAAAAACTAATGAACTTTGTTAAACTCTCCAGAGAACAGATTTTTAATACATGCTCCAAAGTAATTTTTGCATCCAAAGGAATTACTTTTTTTTTCCACATCATGTATAAACAAAAACATTCTGCATTGACCTGTCGCTTGAGGTAGTATTTCTTAGTATTTTTCTTAGTATTTTCAAAAAATGTTTTGTTTGCTATCTTAAGTGTTTCCAGGCACCAGGAACTAGGGTTCCAAGCTTTTAAATACATTTGGTAAAACTATTATCTCTTTCTCAGAGTTTTTTTGTCACAGCCTATGCTAATCCAGTCACTTGGATTAGGTGTTCTGATCCTCACTTAACTATTAGGCAAATTCATTTCTGTCAAACATCCAGCATTTTAAATGCTCCCCCACCCCCTCCCGTTTCCGCAATCTCAGTGCTGTAGCATGTAGCCTTAATGCTACTTTAGTTAAATTCTGCAGTTGTTTTCTATTCTGCTTTATCCTGGATTAGGATCTCATCCTCATCACCAATTTGTTGTGGCTTTACTTTTTACACAGTACGAAGAGTATGGGGAAGCCATTGTGGGACAGTTAAGTATCAGATAACTGTTCTTAACGTTGAGTATATCTGAGCTAACTACCTGTCTTCAGTATGTTGTGATAAAAAGGTGATTGCATCCTTTTTAGAAGACTGCATGAATCCCAAACTGTGTAGAAACTCGTAACTGAATTTCTGCACATAGCAGCACTTTAGAAACAGAAGAATGGATGTGTAGTAATCTGCTTTCCATTGTATGTGAGGTTTGTCTTTAATTACACTTATGCATATACTTTCTGATTTAAATGTACTCCGCAGTTACTACGGGAGGAGTGTACAGAATGGATAAGTAGCTTTTCCATTACCAGCATTGCAGTGGATAGGCTTAGTAAACCAGCTGGAGTAGACACATTTTGTACACAAGCGTCTTTTCGTGCTTTCTTCATGCCTTCTGAGAACATTAAGTTTCTCAAAGATAGAATAGCTCCAGTAACAAAGCTTTACCTAGATGATACATCTTCTTTTTTCCTAACTGTGATTTAGACTTTCAATGAGTCCATTAGCACCATTAGCGAGAAATTTGGTTCCACTGAAGTGGTTTAGATACTAATTCAAATACAGTTAAATTTTTTTTTTCTCCCTTTTGTCTTAAAATGCATGGTATTTTCTTGCAATTTTGATTGTTTATTGTATCAATAAAACATTTGACTGTGTAAATCCTTGAATTACATTTTTCTTTTGTAGTTCACACAATGAGTGACAGGCTTTTGAACAACTTAGACAAACTTCTGCTCGAGTTTGGTAGGTCGTTATCATATATTTTTAAATTAGTAATTACTAGTGCAGTACCTATAGTGATGTTTCCTGCTTCAGTTACAGTAACTTCAAATAGATTTATAATATTAAGATTTTGATGTTTGCCTGCATAATGCTTTGTTAGCTGTGAGGTTATGGAGAGGGGTACTAACAGCTATTTGATAGTACAATTGCTGTTTAGATATTTTGTTAAAATCTTTGTTAATCAGTGTTTGTACAATTAATGCTGTACAACATAACATTTGTTTCACAGCTCAATTCATACATATATATCTCTATTTATATGAAAAAGTGTTTATTTTCTTCTTAGTTTTCCAGCTAGAACAAACTTCTTATGCTAAAGAACATGTGAATCAACAGATAAATTGTGAGTAGTGATAAATTATCATTTTACTAGACATTGCTTGCACGGCTTTTGTTTCATTAGTCCTGGTACATGTTCTGTGTTTCAGGGGCGGAAGCGAGCCTAATAATGAAAGCTGTCCCGTGTCCTGCTCTCACCCTACCTCAGCTTTTGCCATCAATACTTGCTCATTCTCTCTCGCAGACTTTGCTTTTGCTTGTGACTTTCAGCTAATGTTGTTCAGCTGTCTCATGGACAGCCAGTTTCATGCTGCGCCATTTCCTGCTCTTACTCTGTAGCCCCTCACAGTCACTGGCAGTTCTTTGATTCAGCTGTGCTTGCTCAGTGCATCTGCCACTTGCCTCCCTTTCTTTCTTCATGTATTTTGTTCTTTCCAGATTTGGACCTCTGCCTCACTGCTTTTTCTCTCTTTCTGTTTTCTTATAATAATGAAAGTTCTCTCAGTTGCTGCTACCTACTCAAGCCTGGTACTTCTTTTCTGCAATCAAGCAGCTGATAATTTTATTAAAACAGTAAACCCAATGAGAAAATCTTGCTCTACATCAAATTCTTTTTCCCCAGGACTAATGGACAGCATAGTATTATGGACTTGGGTCTGGACTGATCTTTTTTTTTTTTACCATGCTACAATGTGGTATCACTCAGTCATGAGAGTAGCTGTGGTAGGGAAACTGTTCTTTAGACAATCTGAGGATATCTGTGCTCATCACTGGTAATTCATAGGTAGATACTGAGGCTCATAACCTTCAGGAAAAAGAACAAGTTCTTAGAGCAGAGAGTTTTGTTTTAATTGGTGTTCCTCTTGATTGGCAATGTTTCTAATAATCTTGACTGATATGTGCAAGCAAGTATTTATGCATTAAGAAGATTATCAATATTAAATTGAAGCATCTTAAACATTAAAACATCTGTAACACTAAATCTGGTACACCTAGAATTCTGTTTTAACTCTTCAGTCACATAATTGAACCTTAGAATTGATGTTTTTCCTAATGTTTATGCAGGTTTATGTTAAATGAGCATGCTTTTAGGGAAAATCCAAAGGCTGTGTAGTAACATGGCATAGCTATGTGCGTGTTTAGTTCAGAGATATCAAAATATGTGTGAACTCAAAACCAACACTCAGACTTTTAAAAGTTTGGGTTAAATGCTTCAAAAACTTACCCAGAAGTAGTTCCACTGATTTAATTTTGTCTCTGCGTATTACTTGGCAGTGGAACAGTTGTAGCATTCAGCCTTGGACTTTTAGTGAGAGATTCATCAGGCTTTTTGGCTAGAGTCCCTTTCTAACCAGTGGAGGGAAATGGGCACTTTTAGGGTGTGATTTGACTTATCCTGAAGAAAGAGTTTAAAGTAGGTTAGATAAAGTAAGCTTTAAAAAATGTCCGCTTGTCTCCACTGAGTGTGGCTGGAGCCATGGGTGTCTAGTTCTGAAGCAGATGGCTGCATTGTAATGTTGGGTGAGATGGATCTCATCCACAAGGTCCTTGCAAAAGCAAAGGGTGAGTAGAACAACTCACACTCGTCTCAGAAGTGCTCATCTGTAGGAAATACTAAATGAAATGTTAAGTGTATTGCTTTGCGTATGTAGCAGATATTTTGTTAATACAGTTATATCTTGGTAAATCTCCAAATGTCATCTGCAGGATACTTCCAAACACACCTGGGTTTTTTTTTACAGAAATAAAGCATAATGTAAGTTGTGCAATAGTTATGCTTCATGCTAGGTAAAGGCAAGTTACTGACTTAAGATATTGAAATTATTAAGATACTGAAGATATTCAAGATAACTCAAGATATTAAAATACATTGAGAATCTTTTGTTTTTCACTGATTGATGTTTCTTTCGAGAAGTATTCTTTTTCCGGTATAAATACAGCTGGCGTTGAAAGTGAATATATAGTCTGCAAGTACTGCAAAACCAGACCCAAACTTCAGGATGACCTGAAGTTCTAGACCAGTAATTCAAACAACTCAAGACACATCTTGCATAACTAAGATATCCTTCCTGGTTAAGTAGATGAGAAAGGCAGGATGTCTCTGACTGACTTTTGTTTAGGCCCCCCCAATTTTGGCATACAGCGTATCAGGGCAGCCGTGATAGCAAGGGATGATTTGGCACTAATTAATCTAAGACCCTGTATGAAAAAATAAGAAATAAACAACACAGAGAAAAAAAATGTGCACCTAGCTGTGCTCATTGCATTGCAACATAAGCATGCATGATAGCTCTCACAGCTTTTACTTGTGAAAGAGAACACAGGTCACGTTCAACAATATGAATTCTCTACTAACCTGTCTGCTGTTAGAAAAGGCAGAATTAAGAATCTGCCTTAAGAATCTCTGCAACTATCATAGTGCTTGAGGATTTGTTGTTATAATGCATGTTTTACATTAATTAGCCTCTGTCTCCTGTATTAATTTATCATACATTACACATTCCCACCTTGAGTAAATTCCCTTTTCATTTTAATTTCTGTTTCTAGTAATAATTTGCTTGTATGCCTTTAGTGATGCTTTTATTTTTCCCTTCTTGTAGTCAGCTTTCCCATTCAAAATATTTGTGTTTCATGTTGTTGTGGACTTCTGTAAAAGAAAACAACTATTTGAAAAAGACCTTTATCTCAAGCAACTTTTGTACTGCAATCAGTCTCTGAGTCTCTTTTGTACTGCAACCATAACCGAGGGCAAAGTGGTTTACACTCTGATTTCCCTGTATACTGCTTCTGGTATCTACAGGCGCTGTGGACTGCAAAAAAAAAAAAAAAGGGTCAGCTCCAACTGTTAAGAGTGCTTTGATTTCTACCACTAATAGTTACTTCAGTTTTATATAGCCTGGGATGCAGAAACAGCACAAATATTTTTTTTTTTTTCTTCCAAAGTCAATCTCACAATATTAGATGATAATTAAGGTACTTGCCACACAGTTGAAACTCCCTACATTTTTTACTTACTTTGTTGTTGCTTTGCTTAGTTGCAGTCTGTCGATTCATCTGGCGCTATTAAGATTAAGTATTTTGGAAGAAATTTTGAGTCGTTCTGAATGTAGAGTTTTTATTTCATGGATATGTTGAAAATACATGTGCTTACTTCTTTATTTTTATTTTTAATTTCAGTGTATACTGTAAAAATCACGGAAAAAAAGAATGAAATTGCTAGGCTGCAGGAAAATATAAATAACAGCAATGATGCAATTGCTGATTTGCACAAGCAAAATGAGAGTAGTAAAGAGAGCTGTAATGTGTAAGTATAATAGAGCCTGAACTTTGAATTATAGATGGCATTAAGAAAGTGAGGAAGTAGTGTAAAAGTATGTATGTGTGCATTCAGACAGGAGTGATGTTAAAGAAAATTTTAGTATTCTATTTTTTTCAAGCTGCAAATCATCAGGTACAAAAGCTGCAGTGTTGTTCACCCCCTGAAAAAGTAAATTATGGAAAAAACAGACTACGGTTAAGTTTGCTTTAGTTTTTATTAGAATCAATAGTTTTCAGAGATCACGGGTACTGTCTGCAGCATGCTAAAGTGTTCAAGTAGTAAGGTAATAGAAACATATTTTTTCTATGTTTGGATGCCTGTGAGTTCTCTCAGATTTGAAAAGTGTGAAGAATACTGTTTAAAAAAAGTTAACTTTTTTTTTTTTAAATAAAAAAAGTTAACAACTATCAGTGATAATAAGGTTCCATTATGTTCTTTGTTTAATTCTGAATTTGGCTTCCTGAAATTGAAGCATCTTTCTACTCTTTGTTCACAACGTGTTTCACATTACTTTTTATTCTATACATATTCTCTTCTAAGATGTGTCATAACTACCTCTGCGTACATATATGTGTGTACTTCTACTATCAGATTTTGGTATAATTTTTACTGCAGACTGCAAAATTGTTCTTCTAGACACAGTTTTGATGAATGCAATAGGCTGCAGTTCACAGTTTTCTTCACAGAAATTTTTCTATCCCATTATTAGTGGAAGTTTCAAATGCAGATCACTTTTGAGTCAGTAATTAGACAATTCTCAAGCAAGAATTTGGCTTTTTCTTACTGACGTGGAATGTCTAATTTTAAAAATGAAAATCTCAGATGTTTGCAAGGGTTGTTAAAAAGGCAAATCTGTATGTGACAATACAGAGAGTTTGGCCCAGATGATATAATCCTGTCTTTTCATTGCAGTGTTCACAATCTGTCTAGTTCCTTGGCGGCAGAAATGATGATTTGTTAGAAAATTCTATCCATTTTATTTTCTTGCAATTCTGTACCTAAAGATAAGCACTTGAATAAAAATGTCTGTAATTTATATTTGAAAATTTATTTTAGGATATGAATGGAGGATATGGGTGTTTCTAAGAATAAAAAGAGAAGTAAAGATAGCATCAGAGTCCTTTCTAGGTTTATTTTGAACTATCTGAAAAGAGAAGAAAGAAAGGAATCATTGATGAATGAAGCGGGTATAGTGACTAGGTGTTTGAATCAATTGCCATACCGTAGTGATTTGTGGCTTTATCCTAAAAAGAGTTAGGAAAAGATTTGACCTTGACAAGAAAATTCCAATTTTCGTTTACATCAAATTCTTGCCTCCAGTGCGGTATAAAATGAACAGTTTTGTAAAGTTCTGAAACCACTCACACTGCTTCCTTAGATGTCTTTTCAAGTTGCAAATCTGTTTGCAAATCACAAACTGTTAAGTGATGCAAATAAAGAAATAAAAAATTAAGCCTAGAACTAAGGATCTGATCTAAATTTTAATCATTGAATTCAATGGGGTTTGGCTCAGGTCCTACAAAGAATAATTAATGGCATTAGTGTAGAGAGACTGAAAATGAGAAGTGACTCATTAATGAATACATGTATTCATAGAAGGACAATGCTTGCAGAAGAGTAGACACTTTGTGTCTTAAATTATTGAAAATGTCATTTAACGACATACTGAAAACTGCGATAAACAAGCCCTAACTATAAGATCAGACAATTAGAGCACTGACGTAGTAGAGTCATCTTAAACTTCTAAAATTTATTCTCGTTGATACTCTATAAATGCTGGACATGATTCTAATGTTGATTTTATAAAATTGTTTTGGAGTCACAGTCACCCTTATAGTTGACTAATTGCCATTAATGCTCAATAGAGGTCTCAAACACCTTTTTGTCTGGATTACTAGACATCGTAAGTAAATTGAAGCATGGTTGAAGACTTTGAACAAAATGTGGGATATTCAACGAGTCTACAGAAAATATGATATATGAGACAGGTGTCTTGGGAGACTACTGTGTTTTCTAAATAAATCCATATTGGTCTGTGTAACAAAGAACTGAAGGCACAAAATGACCAAAAATATATATATATTTTTAGACAGAAGATGACGTTTTTCTAGTATTCAGTTTCTTGAATGATTCGGACTATAAATGTTGATCCCAGAACAATAAAAAGTGTTAAAATATTGCTATTGGAACCTATTCCTATTTTATTGTTTCTCTTCTATTTTTTAAACTTGGGTTCAAGGATGATGAGATTTCATGGAAATAAGAAAAAAAAAAAAGCCAGATGAACTCAGAACATTGCTAATTGTAAAAGAAATTGTTGTTTTATCCCACCAGCTAAACTGCAGGATATTTTTGTTGCTTTCAGATTAACGTGGATAAAGATTTTTTCATACCCTAGCTGATGAAAGGAAGGACAAATAAATGTGATAGCTACCAAGAACCTGTCTGAAACAGTGATATATTTAGCAAACTAGTAGATGAGCTACTTAAATCCTGGATACCTTGTTGTGTTTACTTGTTGTACTAAGTTTTTTTTTTGCATGTCCGCAGAATAGATGTTGACAGAAAATGTGATGCACAACATGGTTTGTACTTTGATTAATAAAAACTCTGTGAGTTTTTCATTGCTTGTTTGGTTTTTTTTTTCCTCCAAAGAAAGGCATGGAATTTTCTGAGTAGAAGAAGGTCACAGTATTTGTGTGCCAGTACATTTTACATATGTAGATAAGTATGTTGGTTTCTACATTTTTAAAAATCCGACCCTTTAAAAATTCATCTTTCTGCTAAATATGCAGTAGATATGGTGAAGCAGCATTTTGTAATTACACTTTTAATCACCAGTGCTGTCAATTTGTGCCAATAGTGCTAAAATTCCTGAATGGGTGCTGCAATTTCTCATTCAGCTTTTTTGTTGACAAACTTTACTGCTGTTATAAATGTTGATTATGTGTTGTGTTGTCTCACCACCTGGAGTACATTATTTTTTGTTCAAGGTTATTGGACTTCAGTTCAGCAAATTAATTGTCAGGTCTTTGTTCTTTATTTATTTCCTTGATGGAACTTGCATTAAGTTAGCTGTTACTGAGGCCTCTATTTTATGCCACCTTTGGAGTGATTGTCCAAATGCATATTCATACTTTGTGTGATTGCGTGCTACAGACCCTCCAGTTTTGAACCATAGGGCATACTCACATCCAAAAATGCCCTTTACTTACCCTAATCATGAATGTGCAGTGCAAAATACGTCCTCAGTTGCACGCACCTGTCCAGTAATTAATTCCTTGCTTTGTTCAATTGGAATCTTGTTTTGTATTGCCATTTCTCACCTCCTCCTTGTTGATGTGGCTCTTTACATGTAACTGTATCTCTGCTGTTCTGGATTCACTTAGTGTCTTCAGTCCATATGGATTTTTCCTTATTCTGTTTCTTCAATGCTTAGCTTTGATAGTATCTATGTATGAGTTCCTAAAATGGGGTACATCTCCTAGGACAGATAGTTCCACTGAGACAAACTTCATTGTGGGTGTTTGTGTTGCCTTAGGGTAGGTTGTATTCTGGACAAAATCTGAATTTATAGATCACTTTAAGCTCTGACTCGAGGGAGGGTGTGCTTATTTTTTTCTGTAGAAGGTTCTCTTGGAGGGAGCATGTGATTTTTTTCATCGGGAACAGGATCTCTGTCCTCCTGTAGCCCAGCCTGTTCATCTGAATCTCAGCTCCCAGCATCTCAGAAGTTGGCTGCTGACAACCTGTCATTACAGAGGCTATCCTATCTGAATGAGTAGTGTTTGTCAGTAGCACATACGCCTGTTTAGCTCAGTAGACTTAAGTCATTTTTCTGTTCTTTCCCTCACCTCACAACACTTTGGCGTCTGTTAAGTCTTATTAAGGTATTACTCACTGTTCAGAGGCTCCATGCACCAGAGGTTTCTGAATTTGCTTCTTACCGTCTTTGACTGAGTAACATCCTGGCCATTTGTTCAGTTGTAACTCTCTGTGAAAATGTCTTTTCTGATAGCTGTTACCTCAGCTGGGAGGGTAGGAGACATCCAGGCCTGGATTCTCATGCTCCTTACACCATCTTTTTTTTCGGGCAGGATGCTCTCTTTTAAAATACCCATTATATGTCTCTCCTAAAGATCACATCGGGATCTCACTTGAACCGGAAAGTTTATCTGCCTGTTTTTCTAGAGTTCCCACATTCCAAGGAAGAGGCATCTCTAATACCTAGATGTTGAGAAAGTACTATTAGTTTACTAGTCCCGAGTCCTTCATGTCTTTCCTGAAGTTGCTGTGCTTTCAGGACAATCTACAGCATCCTGCTGTAAGAAAATCACTTCTGTGGGCTGTGTCATAGTTCTTACATTATATGAGGCTCCTGAAATGAACAAAAAATGGATTAATTGTGTTTCGGGGATGTAGAGGAGACACACGTGAGGAGATCCAGGCTAAGCATTACAGAATGGGAACCCATCAGTTTGCTCTCGAGGAATCTAGTTATGAGCTGAGTACAAGCCGCTCGGTGCCTCTTGTTTGGAGACGGGTTTCTGGAATGGGTGCATTTAACAACACAGAAATACCATATAGCCAGATATCAACTCCATGAAATATGAAAATATGTGTCGATGATGACTTAGAGGTGGAAAAGAACGTTACTTGACAGCAACTGAAGTTCAGTTCTCATTTGCCATTAATTTATTATTAACTATTAGGTGGTGTGTTTTCCTGTAGGGGCAGAATTTGAGTTCAAATGTAGTCAGTAAGAGGTGGTATGTGGACTTGTGACTCCAGACTGCCAGGTCAGTGCTCCCAGTGTCTGGGCTATTGTACTGAAGGACAGCATCTGTTTATGGCTGTTTCTGAGCAGGACTTGCTCAGCAAATGGAGGAAATTCTAAGGTTGTGACTGCTGCTTGCATTTAGGTATGAGATAACTGCTGGTGATATTGGTGAGAATGAAGCTGTGTGCATCTCCGGCAAGAAGATTGTACCTACTTAAAGAGTTTACTGATGGTGCTATTCTGAGTACCTAGTACATGGATGTAGATGCCTAACTGCTTAGCATTAGACTCCAAAAATTTGTGACGCTCACTTTATTTATTCCTTAAAAAATGCTTTATAATTTTTGCTAATCCTATGTATTTATATTCTTGAATTTCCAGCTTTAAAATCTTAAGAAAATAAATGTGTGCCATGTAAAAGCTTTCTGCACTAGATCTGTTTGTTTGACTTTCATAACATTAAGTAAGTTATTTGTTGTAGTAAGCTAACTGAAGTAACTTGATGTCTTTGTTTCTGAACAGCTTTTTATTAGGAATGACTACTTATATGCTTTCCTGTTTTTTTTTTTACTTTCACCACAGCTGGAAGCCCACCTATGTAATTCTTAGCAAGCATGAAGAATATTTGAAAAATGAGCTTGAAGCTTTACAAGAAGCTACAGAAAATGAGAGGTATCTATGATCATGTGAGATGAGGTTTCTAGCAGTAGTACTTATTAACATGTCTAAACTGATCGGCAAAGATAGTGCAGTCTGTGTCAAAAAGCTGATGTGAACTTTTCAGGGTAATATAAACGACTGAGTAATTAAAAGAATTTTTGCTTTACATTATTATGAGGTCGTATGTTATTTTGTAGTTACCAATAGAATAGGATAAAATATGGCTTCTTCAAATTCTGTTGCTTCCCAAATCCCTATTATAATTTTTCAAAACATCGTTCAATTGTGTACAATTTCAAGAAAAGCCCAAGAATTAAAGGCAATGAATATTTCAGTTTTGGCAGAAATATGAAATATCAGAGCATATTTACAAGACCATAAATAAGTCTTATCTATGAATGATTTTTTTTGCCATTATTATGACATGTCTTCATGTATACTGTGATTTCAGTAGTTTCAGATATTCAGGTTTGGGAAGACTTTTTTGAAAATACACAGGTTTTATGGTTTGGTTTTTTTTTTTCAGAAGCATCCTTTAACTGAACCTAAGCCTTTAAATTCATATATAGACTAAGTAAGATAACAATTAGAAGCATTCAGATAATTTTATGCTTTTCTTTATTTGTGAATATGCATTGCATATGATTATTAGAATATACAAATCAAGTTTTTCTATACTGCTATATGCTCTTCAAAATAACCACAAAGCATGCAAGTTCAATGTTAGATCCTGAAAAATAGGGTGAGTGGCTCAGGAAAGCCTGGTCTAAAACCATTTTAAGACCAGTTGTGGCTAGGATTCTGGTCATTATTAATTGCAAATTGAGTTCTGTTCAGTAAATGGCATTTCAGCTGATTAATCTTAATTAATTAGATTCTGCATTTTAAAGAAATGATTAGTCGTGCAGTGTAGCTGCCTACATTCAATGGAATAAAGAATAGTCCCTGAAGATTTTCACTGAAATGTTCAAAATTAGGTGTGCCAAGTTAACCCTCTGAAGTTCTTTTTAACACTCAGATAAAACTGATCTTCATTTTAGAGAGGTTGCTCACCTTTACTGATCTCCCTGTGAAGAGGAAGAGGTTGGTTAGCCCTATGGTGAAAAAATCATGGCAGACCCATCTAGATATCTAAATACCAATTTAGAGGTGTAACTTTTGGTAATTTAAAATGTTGGCTTTGATTCTTTTGTTAGTGTTCTTTTTGCCAGTTGTCCAAGGCAGCAGAAATAGCATGCCTGATAGCCTTTAATTAATTCAGTTAGTAGCTTATCTGTTTTCTTCCTGTTCAGAGCTCTATATTTGGTGAAAAATGAGGCTAAATTGGCTTTCTATGAGTATATGATTAAGCCATTTTGGCTTTCACTAATCTGAGCTGACAAGCCAAATGAGCATTACTTTTAAATTGCTTCTTTAGATAACTAGTTTCAATTCCAACATGAAAGTGTTTGATCTGTTTTCCTGAGCTTAATTATACGACATCATGACTATAAATCATAAAAGAAATTTAATTCATGTATTTTACAAAAGTGGTCTCTCAAATACAGTCCCTCTGTACAGAACCACGTGATGAGATACTCAAATCAGCAAGATGTGCATTGAGTAAATTCTAAGTATTTAAATGAGGAAGAAAAATAAGTACATTTATAACTTTATGCGCTGAACGTGCTTTTTAGCCTGGCATTTGGGAGCACTGAGGACATAGTGATTTAGACGGGAAGATGCTTTAAAAAGATGGGCAGATCAGTTTGCATTTAATTAGGCACTTGTTGTTGAGGTTTTAAAGACATTGCAAGTTTTTTTCGTTGTTACTGGTTTCAAGAACATATAAGAATGCTTATATGAACTGGAAGTTCATCCTGAAAATAAGCGATATGAAGAAGGAAAGAGGAATAAATAGCTATCCACATAATGTTCAGGGGTTTTGTGGGTGCTGTCCTTTTCCCATTGTCATTAGATTAAAACTTTTTCTCATGACTATAATGTGACTTTCTAAATAGCCTGTTTAACTGCATGATCTGGAGAATGTGATTTACTTAAGAAAAATGTTAAAAATAGCAACAATTTCTCAGGACTACAATACTATACTATAGCAATAATTACTAATTTGTGGAGAATATAAAGTTTGAGGATTATTTTCAGAATCTTGAAACATACCTGCTACAACAAACTATTTTACTTATTTATATTTTTAAAATTTATTTGTAATATAGTCTTAATTGTATGTCAGCAAATTTCTTTGTTGGCCGCTTATTGTTTGTGGCATCTATTAAATTAAATATAACTGAATATTTTCTGTCCTTCATACCTGGGAAATTTTGTACAGTATACACAAATACTCAATAAATGAAGAAACTTAGATTCCTGAGACCGCCCATGTAGAAAAACAAATAGATTGATGTAATTTTCTACATTAAATTTGGGAAGTGTTAATTCCTTGGTTTCACAGTGTTGTTCTATAACTTCTTTTCCCTAAACAAGTGTATTGAACTTCAGTCAACATAATAGGAGGTAGTGCCTGGAGTGTAGCTTTATTTGAAAATTAAGATCTTACCTTTTTTTTTGTTTTTCCCCTGTGACTTTTGTTTTCCTTTTGTAAGAGCAGATGCTTCTACTATTGAATTTGGACACAATTTCTTCTCTCTTCCAATTCCTGGACTAACCAGCGGGCATCCAGGAGTGTCTGTCTTTTAGTCATGCTGCATTTAAATGATTAATAGCAGTCTGAGATACAATGTGTTCTTTAAAGAGGAATACTGTATGTTTTGCAAGCGGTGAGAGCTGTTCATTAATGTAGGCTTTATTCGTGGTGCAGGTAAACAGGTGGGTCTCTGGCGTTAGTTGCTATTATGCAGCATAATTTGTTTCGTAAAGGAATTTGTGGCTGATCACAGGTGTACTAATAACTTATATTTTTTTAAGTTTGCCTCTGTTGTTCACATAACCTTTTCCTAGAGGATGACATTTCCTTCACCTTCTGTGATTTTATGTTGGCATATTCTGATATCAGGCAACTTCGTGTAATATTTCTCAGTTAAATGACTAGTCTGCGTTAATGGTACATGCTGGATGTCTGTAGCTGTGATATTTCTTTACAAACATGTGCCATCTGCATAAATGCTCACTGTCAAACTCTTATTATGTATTTTGCATATGCCTAAATTTATCTTTTTTTTCAAGAATAAGGGTCATAGAATATCAGCATTCAAAAAAAAAAGATGTCAATGAGATAGTTGAGTATCTGATCTGTCGTTAGCACTCTATCCTGTAAATTCCTTGCTTGAGTGAGAACACATGAAAAAAATAATCTTTTCCAATGTACTTACTGTCATTGATTTAACACAAGAGGATGGCTGTTCTGTGCAACAGCACTTTTCTTTCCAAACATAATATTGATCAATTTTCAGCTTTATGCGATGAGTTACATCCTATTACTTGTTATGGTATCTGTTTGTTTTTATAGTACAGATTTTTCAAAAGCCGATTTAAAGTTTTAAAAATGTCATGAACATTAATGGATGCTACATATTGTAATAATTTGTAGCTATGTACTCACATGATGTCAGTGAAAGTATATTAGTGTAACATTAATTTAGTGGGCAGTTCTACAAGAAGCTGAGCAGTTTGGCTCTTTGCCAATTAAACATTTAAGTGTTCGCTTAACCTTAAGCATGAATAGTCCTGTTGTTTTAGTGTGACTAACTTGTGTGTTTAAGGCTTCCTCGAGTCAGACACAGATTACTTAGCATCTCCCTGGAGGCAGCTCTTAGTCGAGTGATGCATCAGGCTGCTCTAAATATGGGATGCTAGGCCAGGTTCTCTTTTACTGTAAGTTTGATAGAGCTCCACCGAACCCGGTGGAGTTGTGACAGTATACACAAAAAGAGAATTGCGACTGCAATGAGTTTCATGATAATTACACAGGGAAAAAACAGTTGTCACCTGCCAGGCTGCTTTTGAATATGGTATGGTTTACATTCCTTTCAGAACAATGAGGGTTGACTGTTTTTTACATCATGAGAGTATTTGTTACATACAGCATAGTCTTTCTTGAAAATAGCTGGAAAGTAAAAAATAGAGCCAAATAGTGGTTTATTTAATATATTCTGACTTTTTTCCAGGACAGCAGCAAGTCTAATTGAGCTGATGCCATAAATTAACAGTGGTTTTTTTTTGTTATGCAGAATGGCTTAAATTACATGTATTTTTACAGGAAAATGTATCAGGATTACATAACCCAGTATAAAGAGATTTTGAAGCAACACCGTGAAAAGTATGCAGAAAGTGCTCTTGCACAGGAGTATTACAAAAAAAAGAAAGAACTTGAAGAAATCCAAAAGAGAGTTTTGAAACAGTCTGAAAAATATAAATTGAAAGAAGATGCTTGCTTGGATATTCTGGGTACTACTATTATCAATGCTTTTACAGTAGAGCCTATTGGTAGTGCACTGCACATTAGAAGTGCTGTACAGAAATCCTCTAATTTTCTAAAGTTTCTCTTAAGCTCATATAAAGGTCATCTTCTTGTTACACCGTTTTTAGGAAAAATATCGAGACTTTGAACAAGAATTTGGAGTATACATGCTAATATTCCCTCCTCCAACCCATGAATGTAACGGGGAGAGGTTTCCCATTGGGATTCTTGGGGTAAAAACGTCCCAAAATGGCTTTAGAATGACGCTTTCAAAATTTTAAATTTATTTTTCGTATTTTTTTTGTGCTGTTTTTAATGGCATTACTCTCTGTTATACTGCTATTTCTGTTATGTATACTAAGTAAAGATAAGCACTCCTGATCTACTAATTTATCTTGTGTTTGTAAAGAAAATTAAAGTTGTGAATTAATGATCTGAAATTAAATTTTATTTCTGCAGAGCCTGTTCCTTTTAAATCCCTAAATGATTGGGCTTTACAGATGTATCCTTGATTTGTAGTGTTTATGCAGTTGACATGGAAGAAAGTTTTTATTTACCTTTCACAACTTTCTATTAGGAAGTATAGTATTTTTTAATATATTTCATAGAACCATAGAATCATAGAATGATTTGGGTTGGAATGGACCTTAAAGATCATCTAGTTCCAACCCCCCTGCCATGGGCATGGACATCTTCCACTAGACCAGGTGTTTAGGGTGGCAGCATTAGGACTTCTCAGTGAGAAAACAGAAGGTCAAATAATACTCTTCAGTTTAAATTTATGGGAGCATTTTGAGGAAAGAAAATCAAATTTCACATAATGACATGCTTGTCAAAATGCTTTGTTAAGGAGGAAAAGCCTAACTGAAGTTAGATTTGAAGATTTGTCAAGCAAATGTAGATTTGACAGAGCTTTCTGCACATCTAGCATTTGTGCTTATGGCATAGAGGGGTCACGGATCTGATAGCATCCCTTGCTTGAAAAAAATAATGTTGCAATCTATATTCCATAACATGGAAGTGCTTCTTCGAGGCAAAAAACACAGGAAATGTTAAAGCTTGCTGCAGCTGCTATGCAAGAATCCATTGAACTACAAAAAGAGGCAGAGGAATTAGAAAGGAAAATTAATTATTTAAAAAAGGTAACTGTATTTTAATTTTATTTTATATAAATACATTTTATATATGTAGTTATACATACCACGATTATATTTTCTGAAACGTAAAAGAAGTAGTGTATTTTCAAGCATATGGGCCAACAAAATGATTGCAGTGTTATTTTTGTAATTAATGTTTCTATAGCGTCACACGTGTTTTCTTAGGGAAGAGGTGTCCATTAATGTAAAGTCTCTTAAAACTTGTTTTCTATTGACCTCAGTTTACATCATAATTTCCTTCAAGACACTGTGTCATGATGACTTCCATGCTAGCTCAAGAGGGCCAGAGAATACACTTCAAAATACAGCAGGGCCATTCCTTAGTGAGCCCAAGGGCTTGAGTATAGAGCTTTTACAGGTCCTACTGTTTTTTAAGGCTCTGTTAATCTGAATATTTACCCCCAAATAAATGTGTGGGTAAATAATACTCAGAGGTAAAACTGACTGATTTTAGACAGGGGATCAGTACAGTTCCACTGACTAGAAGAAACACTGATTCCAAAGGGATAGTCTTCCAAAAAAATGACTTTGTGAGGACAACGTTTTGACCCACTCCTCTGCTAGGAGTTAAAAGGTCTCTCCTAAGCCTGAGTAGCCCAGTGGGCCAGTCTTGTAAAGAGTTTGGTAAATTTTTATAGTATTTCATCTGGACACTTTTACCTCTCTGGACCAGATGATGAAGTACTTCATTTACTGCTGTGTCAGCCGTGCCCACTTCAGCCAGCCTTACGCTGGTAGAAGCACGTTGTGCACAGGTGATGTTTTCTGTTTATATTTTGTGATACTGTTTGACACTCATAGTTACAGACTAAGGTTCCTAATGTGGTATGTGCTGTAAGAAGGGATGTGGTGAATTTATTTATAACTATCAAGGAGACCACATAAGGAGCTTCTTGTTCTGAATAGATATGTAGAGTCTGTGCTCAAAAACTTCTGTGTTTATTCCAGTTGTTACAGTTGGTCCAACAAAAAATATTGCCTCACTTTAACCTTGTTCTGCTTATTTCTTTAGTCCACCTTGGCTACAAAAACTCCACTACTGTGCACTGGTTCATCGGGTTTAGAAAACATTTGCAGCACGTAGCTATAATTTTTCAAGTTTTTTTTGATTTTTATTTGTTCTTTATCTTTTAAGACATTTGAAGAGACTACAGAAGATCAAAATAATTCCAAAATGATTGAAGGGAAAAATCAGAAAAGTCTGGAGAAGCCAAAGGAGTTTAAAGAAAGGTACACTTAAAAATGATTTCTTTCCCTTGCTTTCATACTACAGTGTTTACACAAAGACTGCCACAAAACACAAATTGTTGCTGAATAATAACTGGCAAGCTTCTCTAACCCTGGTCATGTGATTTAATTACGTAATTTCAAAAGTTTTGTATTTCTTGGGGTTAAGATGGTGGCAAATTTTGATTCTTGGAAGCTAAATGTATCTGGAAACATACTATTCAAAAGTATTTTGTAGAAACCTTTGCTGCTCACAGCTACTGCTGATAGATTTATGTAAATAGTTTTACGAGTTTTAAATAAAACTACAGTGACTGTGCAGTCAGAGATGAAATACATTAACTCTACTAAACACATATTTGGGGAAAAAGAGTCAGGGTTCCACATGTCATTTGTCTTCAGCACTGAACTACTTAAGAAATTTAACTCTTAATTTAGTTCTTAAAAACAAGCATGAGTGAAAGTTTCATAGACGGGATTAATGGTTTAGTAAATGAGTCAGCAGTCATTTACAAGTGGGACTCACTTTAATATGAGCTCAATTACAATAACCGATAATCAGCATCAGGACTATCTTGCACTTACCTGGGGTCCTTGTGAATGCTGAAACGTCACCCTTAGAGCTGACGGTTTTAGACCAAAATCCATTTTAAACTGAAAATATGTCCAAAAGACTTTGTTCAAGTGATTTTACATTATGGTGTGCTTGAAAAAGAAGCTTTTTAGGGCTTTAAATAGGGTTTTAGTGGACTATGTCTATAGGAATGTGTCATTTTAATAATCTCAAAGAGCCTTTCCCCACAGTCATTTTAGGTCTTTAATATCTTCTTACAGACTGATGAATTATTCAGATGATTTTTTTTTTTTTGTGGTTTAAGCCCTTACATCCATTCTGCCCTCTTATATAAGCTTTTTGTAATTGTCAAGACCTCGGAAACATAGGGTAGCAAGAAATCCACTTTAGTTTTAAGACTAGGTAAAAAAAAAAAGATGGGAAACACTCCCTTTGAATTTTCAAAGAAACCCATGTATGTTCAGTCTGCAAGAAGCAAAATGCCAATTAAAGACCTATTATAAAAGGCAGAGATCTATGCTCTGGGCACGGAAGCATAAAAAACAGTCAGGCTTCTCAGGGAAAAGAATTCATAGGGTGCATTGCTAGACCTGCCATTTGTACGTTTACCTCTGTGTCATGTAGTCTTCGGGTGCTTGTACCTTCACCTGAAATTGTGCCTTGATTGCAGATAAGTAGATCTTTTTGGTGCTCTGAAGCAATAATTCCATAGCTTGCATCATGGTTATAAGATGTTGTAAATATTTTGCTGTATCCTAACTCATGTTGCCCTTTAAGCTCCATGTATACATTTACATGATATACCATAGGGTATCAGACCATAACCCGATTATTAATTAATATGTTTTTCCTAGAGTAAATTTTAAAGCTTATTTATGTCAAAGATATCCATAACATAAAAGCTTGTAGAAAGTGGCATAAAAATTGTTTTAAAAATTCCTGTATGGCTTCCTGTAAGTCTTCACTAGAAAGCATAGGAGTATCTGATTAAGTAACTAATGATGTTAAAAACAGGTCTATTACAAAACTGTGATTATAAACACCGTGAAGAAAACCGAAACAGAAAATGTGCTAACATAGTGAATCATATGAATTAAAACCTTTGCAGACTCAAGGCAATGTACAAAAATATAACAGTAGAATGTGGGTACCAAAGGCTGTAGACTCTTGTGAGCTGTTCTGCAGTCACAAGAGGTTGCTACTGAGCAAAGAGAACTTTGTGAAGAAAAGGAGATATTTTAATCTTCTGCCACAAAAGAAGAGGAAGAAGAAAAAAAAACAAAAAAACAAATTTACTAATGAACTAATGCAGACTAGCATGAAGAGAAACCAGCAGCATGAAGGGAAAGAACTAAACAGAGCAATGAAAGCACTGAGCAGAGCAATACACAAATTAATACCCACAAAATGCTTTAGAGGGCTACAAGACAGGAAACCAACTTGCAAGTTAATGAATAGGTGCTGATATATATGTTCTCCTTTGGGCAGGAGGATGGCAGTGTAACTGTTCTTTTAAAAGGCTTGGAACATTTTAGTTTGAATCACCTATTGCTGGTCAGCTAGTCGTTGATTAGGCTGACAGCAAAACACATTCCTCTTTTCATACCAGCTGTTTTCTCTGATCAGTGGGCTTTCATAGTGCAACAGTTATACAGACAAGTGTAATAGTTAAAATTTCTAAATCAAGAGTTCTCATCAATCACCAAATAGGACTCAAAGCTTTTGAAGCCCTGCTCTTGATTTCTCAATTAGAGATTATATTTATTACACAGAAAAGCTGACATCTTGAACTGTGCTCTGGCATATGCCATGATCATTCTCTCTGCTTTTGTAAAATGTTTGCAAGAGCTTTAATTCCATTATTCTGTAATTTTGGGTTTGATTTTTTTTCCAATTTGATTATTTATTAATTTCATGTTTAAATACCTAAAATATCTTATGTTCCAAGTGAAACATTTTTGCTAAATCTTCTTGTAAAGGATGTTCCATGGCAGATAATTGCAGATCTTTCAGTATCTTTGTATTACAAGTGATTAGCTTTTACTCATCAAAGAAAAAACTTTGTAATATAATTATTGGAAAAATACTTATCTGGACTTCTAAATGTAAACATATGTGAAGGCTCAGCCCTGTGCTGACTGCAACCGCGTAGGCAGTTAGTAGTTACTAGCTATTATGGCAACTAGTTATTAGAAGTTCTGCTTCCAAAAGGACTTGCTGGAGTGCACTTGATTAGAATACCGAACGTGGCTTCAGTAGAGAGTCCTGATAAATACCAAAATAGCAAGTGTGATTCTTTGTATTTAATCAAATACACTTGATTCCTATAGTGAGGGTAAAATCATATTAATCTTTGGACTTCATTATGCTACAAAGAAGAAACTACTGCTAAGGAAATGGGATCTTATTTTTATTTAAGAGTATATTTTTTTTCTTTGCACTTTAGTAAAAAAAATGTCTATTTGGCAGTATGAATCAAGGTAAAGATTTTTTATCTGCTCAGATGTCTACTAACAATGAAGTAGAGAAAGAAGATAAATGATCTTTCTTGTTACTGCAATTTGGAGTATTTTGAGCTTCAGTATGCAGTTTGATTTTTCTTTCAGTGGTTAGTAATTATGCCAGAGAAGTTGTGCGTGTTTTTTATTTTCAATAGTGTTTTTGGGGAGGGAGGGGACCAGGTGTATTGCATATGCATAAAGTTTAACTGCAGGCTCTTTTGGAAGGTTTTGTTACTTGAAAATACATATCTTAAGAGCTTCTGAGTCCTGTTTGTGATTCTGCCATTGATGTATTATTCTGTATAGATACACATTGTAAAAGAATGCTTTAGTTCATGGAGAGTGAATTTTCAGAAATACAGAGTTGACTGCTAGACATTACAGAAGCACATGGAAGCTGATTCCAGAAACTTTTAAAAACACAATTTGGCATTCTAAGTTCTGTGAAAAATAATGGTTTATGGCAATCTAACTCATGACATCATCATCATCATCAGCCTTGTTCAATTCATTTTTGAACGATGATTGTGGTAAAGTGGCCAAATAAGCCATTTTGAACAAAATGAAGCAGTTTTCTGCTTTTTTTTTTTTTTTTTTTTTTTACCCAGGGTTCTGTGCTTAGCTCTGTTTTTATTTCTACTTGTTTTTGCACTCTCTGAATCTGAATTTATAGGTACACCAGCCATATACATATCTTATTTCCTGTAGTACTCGTTCTTGACATGGGTAATATCTATAATTACTGTCACTGAAAGAAATACAGATTCTTTTTAATCTTTTATTATTCCTGTGGTTTTTTTTTTTATTTTTTATTGATGTAGTAGGTGGTATATGGTTTATATAGTTTGTTAGGTCTCAGTCCAGGAGAGCTCTAGATGTATATGTAACTTTACATGTGAAGATAGTCCTTTTCATCAGAGTTACTTGACTGAGGTGCATTCATGGTTTTATGTGATCAGTTGTGCATGTATATTTAATGTGTTGTTAGGTCCATAAATCTTAACCAGTGCTTCTAGTTTGGTATTTTTTTAGTAGTGTTGCTAATTTTACTCCGCACTGTCTTATTTATCAAGGGCATCCTACATTGTATCTTATTTTTATGTATGGAAAACTTAAAGAAGAACAAAAAGACTGTCTTAATTCTTCATTGGTTCTGAATAGCATTGTTTAGTCAGCTATAAACCAGATGTAGCTAGAAGCACAGAGGTGCTAAGCAGGACTGCCAGAGAGAAAATAAAATTGAACTCATTATTTTAAAAAATGGTAAATGTTCCTGTGCCAAATAGCCACTTTACCCTGCATTGTTCTGCTAACCTTTGTCTTTCTACACTGTAAAAGGCTATTTACCCTACACGGATAATTACCCCACAAGTGAAAACACTTGCTGCAGTTTTCTCTTTTGTGTATGCATGGTGTGAGTATTCCAGACAATCTCAGAGAGAGAAAAAGTGTTTTTAAATGTGAAAATGCGATTTCAGAACTACAATAATGAAGTACTTTGACTAAAGTGTAAAACCCTAAACTACTAATACTTTTCTTTGATACTGACAAAATGTAAGTCAGCAATGTTCTTACGATTGGCTTATTACTACTTTGTGTTGTCTTCTTTCAGTGATATTCTCTGTCTGAAATTATTTAAAGAAAACTTCAATTTTTATCAACCGCTGGAACTGGAAGAGGTAGAACCTCCCTGGAAGCATGCATCTCCTTTGAAAACTCTACTTGTGTGAAACAGTTATATTTTATGATTTCCTTTATTTTGCAGTTGTTAACTTTTTTTTTTTTTTCATTTATTTTTTTTTTTAGGATATTTGAAGACAGTGAACATCCATCTTTGCTAAATGAAAAACATCAACTGTATAAACCATTACATGTCCCATGCATTCCTCGGAAATTGGTCCAGTCTGTACAGAGTATTAGATTCTCAATGCAACGGTCAGAAACAGGTGCAATGTGTTTAATGATCTTTCTGTGAGAATTTCGGATTATTTTTGTGTAAATGAAGGGAAACAGTGATAACAAATGTATTGAACTGCTCCTGCTGTGATAGTTGAAGCCAGGCTTTCGATAGAAGTTGGGTACTTGCCTGTCTTTGTGTTCTGAAAATCTTCTATGTCCGATTCCTCTCTTATCTGTGCAATGACCAAAGTAACATGACAGGTATACCTGATGCAAAAAATCTGAAACATACCTTTAGCACTGTTTGCACAAATACAGTAAATATTAACTGAGTATTGTTTGCAGCAAATTGATTGATACTTTCATATTTTGTGATAATTTTCTTTTAGCTCTGTATTAACAGGAAAATGTATAAGCTTTGTTCCCAAGTTCGGTTTAACAATGCTATGCTTTGGATACTTAATCCTATTGACAATGTTAAGTAATATTTGTTAATTTAGGGAGAGAAGAAAAAGAAAGACCCATGGAACTTTCAGTGGCAGCTATCAGTTCCACCAAGCTTGCAGAAAATTCGTCACAGGTATGCAGCTCTCCCACTGGTAAAAACATGAGATTATATAATCTGTTTTATGTGGTGGTTTACATTTAAAACACTTCAAGTATACCTAGTGCTATTACATCATACATGAGACTTGTTAGCACTGTAACCAGGATGCTAATCTTGGTAATCTGCTATTACTTGGTAATCATAATAACAAATTTTCTTTGGCGCCATTTCTAATTCAACTGAAAATATGTATGTTCGTACACAGTGCAACTGGTAGTCATAGCAAGCATTCTAATACCAAACTTGAGGTGGACCATCTATCCAAATAATTTTGTATAATAGTTTTTAAATTTTAGAATAACCTTTGTAGATTCACTTGGTTGTATGTAGCAAATTTTTGGAATTCTAAAGGAGGAACCTAATTTTCTATTACTGGTTAATTGTCAGCCATCTATTCCATAATGAAGGATTTCGTAACAGACTAAATGTGCAGGATGCTATACAGGACCGCTTACAGTTAACAGCCCAGTTCTGAGGTTTAACCAGAAACAAAAGCCTGGACTGAGAGGGACAAAACCATGTGCAACATTGCTTTGTACATTTGAGGAGTCCACAACTACATTTTCCATCTCTCACCCATAAACAAATGTCCTTGTGGCACTTTTTTGAAAAAGTGGAGTGTATTTCCGCTTAATATCTTAAATATACAAACGCAATAAACCAATCCAGAAACAAGTTGGAAGAACAACTTGCACAGTTACGAAAACCGCTAATGAAGTTTCATTAAGTGCAAGAACATTCATAGGACCAATTGATTGTTAAACTATAAAAGGAATACTCAGATAAGGTAAGGCCATAAGAGATCAAATAAATAGTTTGCAACTGTGTTCTCTGTGCAGAAGCTTGGGGAAGTTTCTATACCAAACCCGTTCTTTATAAGGGACATCTCACTGGATCTATTTAAAAGCAAATTTTAAAGAACAACAAAAATAATCAAGTAAAAAATTAACAGAACCAGTTGTGATTTTCTTACTAATTTCAAGGGAACTGAAGGCTAAAGTGAGTGAATCACTAAATGTTTTAGAGTCGAGCCTGTGGTAGAAGAAGAAGGCTTCATAAGACAACATGAAGGGCAATGGCTAGACTGAGTGGAACAAGACCAGAAGAAATTTCAAGCAATTCTGATTTGTGACTGGCAGAGGGAGTTGGACATGATGAGGATGATGGAAGGGCTGTTGCCAGGGTAATCCAGAGATGAGGATGGGAATCTGTGACCTAAAATTGTACTTAGAGAATAGTGGGAAGCAGTAAGTCAAGGTTAAGGGAACTTTAAGAAAGGGTGATTGCAACAAGGAAAGGAAGATGGAGTCTGAGGAAAAATAAAAGGATTGAAAGAAAGGAGGTTGCTATGCTTCAGGAGAGGAGTGCTGTAAACTACAGGAGTTGAGTGGCAGACAGATTCTGCATAACCAGCCCTTTTGTCCCCCACTCTGAATTGAATTCAATTTGATACATTTTGCAAGTTAAAACCAAACCAGAACTAGCAGCTCCCTGTGAAATAATGGGTTATCTGATGCTGAGGCATAGATTCCTAGTGCCACTCTGTTCTTTAGGCAAAAATACATGCTACATATAAGAGTTAGGGCTTCTGATCTCCTGAAAATCTGTAAGGCAGGAGTATTTCCATGTATTCCGCAGATTTTCAGTCCAAACAGGATACATATTCACGGACATGCATACTCACTTTGGCCCTTGGAGGTGGAGACAGGCCTGGCTCCAGCCCGTTCTGTGCTGTCAAGCAGGAGCAACCTACCTGGCTGCAGTAGTAGAAAACCTGGGTAAAGTTTGTAAATTATGTAATGTTATTTGTACAACAGAAAAGTTAATTATGCACCTCTAGTCATCAATGCTGTGAATGAGACTTTATAAAAAATTACAGAAGTTGTTTTGCATATCATGCTGTTAAACTGTACCTGTAAAGCAAAGATAGGCAAAATAATTTTTATGTTGCCTGACCCCTAAAGAATGGATTTCCACAGTCTAAGGAGAAATCAGAGTGATGTCGTTGAAGTGACAATTTCATATGCTGCCTTATTTGAATTTTTTGCTATGTTTTAGATGGCTATTGACACTGCAGGGACTAATAACCCACAAATTGCCCAAGTTCCATCAATAGCAAGCTTACAAAACCAAATGCAGTTCAGGTAACTTTTCTTTAATAAAGTAGTTTTCGTTCTTGAGATTAAGTTTTATGGAAATAATACATATTCAGACAAACAGTAATTTTTGTGTTTCAGACTGGTAATTCCTCCAAAGCAGATGAGTTCTAATCAACAGTTTGAGAGTGAAAATGCAGTAATAGGTAAAGTACCACTGTCATTTTTTGATAGGATGTGCAGTTACTGTATGCTGGATCACATAATTATAAAAGAGAAAATTCTAGGGGCCAAGTTTTCATTCTGGCCACCATTTGTATTTCTTTCCCCCCTTCATTATTTAGTTCAAACTTTGAGTATAGCAGACAGGCAATGTCCTCCTAATTTAAATAGAGACTGAACTGCGCGGTAATGTGGGATTCATTCTGCGTTTACCATTGCTAATGAAAGGAACCTTCCAGCATGTCTTGTAAATCCATGCTCTAGCCTCAAATTACTTGGGTAAAATGACATCCAGTCTGAAAATCTGCCCAGAAGGTGTGAGAAAATGCAAAGGAAAGGGATATAATAAACCCAGTGATTTAGGAATCTTGAAGCATCAGATTAAGATTATTAAAGATGAAAATTAACTTGAGAAGTACATACAGAATACTTACAGAAACAAAACAGGGTAGTTACAAATGCACATGTAGTTTTTGAAATCACAAGGCACTGAGCTTCAGTTTAAATATATTTTTTTCTAATTATACTGCCAGTTTAGATGCATGTCAAAAAACATAGTCAATTTTTTTTTTTTTTAATAAATAGGATGCAAATTCTGTGTACCGAAACACAGGGTGAAACATTGCACAGTCTGAAGGTTAGAGGAGAAAGTCTGATAACATTCTTCTCATTTCTCATCCTGTCATTTGCCCAGTTCCTTAAGATACACTCCATCAGTGTCATATGGATGTGCTTTTTATATTGTTTTCACCTGGTTTTTGTTGACTGGTATTCGCACTCTCAGAGGGCAATAGCTGGATTAGACAAACATAGCACTCTCAGGGAACAATAGCTGGATTTGAAGAACACGCCAAACCATATCAAGCGGACTAGGCATTGCTTTAACGACAGTGACTAAGTGGCGGAACAAGAGGTAACTATTATGGACGTAGCCATAAAGTGGGCTATTATGAAAACTACAGTCAGGACACTTCCTTAGCAATAGCAATGCCGAGTTAGTAAACCTTTCTCAAGGATGCTTTCCCACAACGTAATTTTTATTTTTCCGTTTAGAATGCTCTTATAATACAAGCAGTGCTCTCTTTTTTGTATAGCAAACCAAGAGGGCAAATGTGATAAAGAAGCAGAAGATGAGCCAAAGGATTCTGCATATATACCTCAAGTAAGCAAAGCATTTCTTATGTCATAAGTAATTATTTTATTTAGAATTGTCAAACTATCTTGATGTATTTGAATCTATTGGGAGGAGGTAAGTCTCAGAAATCCACTTGGTGGATAAGGAACTGTCTGGCTGTTCGCACTGAAAGGTCAGCAGTTTGATGTCCAAGTGGTGAGCAGTGATGAGTGGCGTTCTTCAGGGGTTGGTACTGGGACCGGTGTTGTTCAACATGTTTGTTGGTGACACGGACAGCGGGATTAAGTGCACCCTCAACAATTTTGCTGATGACACCAAGCTGTGTGGCATGATCGACATGCTGGAGGGAAGGGATGCCATCCGGAAAGGTCCAGGACCGTCGACAGGCTTGAGAGGTGGGCCCATGTCAACCTCATGAAGTTCAACAAGGCCAAATGCAAGGTCCTACACGTGCACCAGGGCAATCCCAAGCACAAATACAGGCTGGGCAGAGAATGGATTGAGAGCATCCCTGAGGAGGAGGACTTGGGGGTGTTGGTTGATAAGAAGCTCGATGTGACCTGGCAGTGTGCGCTTGCAGCCCAGAAAATCAACTGTATCCTGGGCTGCATCAAAAGAAGTGTGGCCAGCAGGCTGAGGGAGGTGATTGTGCCCCTCTACTACCGTCTCTTGAGACCCCACCTGGAGTATTGCATCCAGCTCTGGAGTCCTCAGCACAAGAAGGACATGCACCTGTTGGAGTAGTTCCAGAGGAGGGCCATGAAGATGATCAGAGGGCTGGAGCACCTCTCCTATAAAGACAGGCTGAGAGAGTTGGGGTTGTTTAGTCTGGAGAAGAGAAGGCTCTGGGAAAACCTTATAGCAGCCTTCCAGTACTTAAAGGGGGCCAACAAGAAAGCCGGAGAGGGACTTTTACAAGGGCATTTAGTGATAGGACGAGGGGGAATGGCTTCAAACTGGGAGAGGGTAGATTTAGAATAGGTATCTGGAAGAAATTCTTCACTGTGAGGGTGGTGAGGCAGTGGAACGGGTTACCCAGGGAAGTTGTGGAAGCTCCATCCCTGGAAGTGTTCAAGGCCAGGTTGGATGGGGCTTTGAGCAACCTGGTCTAGTGGGAGGTATCCCTGCCCATGGCAGGGGGGGTGGAACTAGATGATCTTTAAGGTCCCTTCCAACCTAAACCATTCTATGATTTTACGATTCTATGAAGTTGGCAAAATGAATCCTTATAAGGCACTTAACAGGTGAGAAGCCAATCAGTGCCTTCTGATTACTAATATAGTGATCATTGCTCTTGATCATGTCATAGGCTATTTAGGATGACTGTCCTATGCTTATAGTATTTTTTGTATAAATTGGTGCGTATCATTTTTATCAGTGTGAACTAATGAAACATTTTTTAAAAATGTTTGCATTTGAAACTCATTTCTCCCACAAAACCATAGTGAATAGGCTCTGTGCTGGCTACAGAGTCTTTATGGCTCTGTTGGCACTGCTTTTACTACCTGTGCCTGAATGTGAGATCAAGCTCACCATGTCATAATATTCAAGCCAGTTGTGTGTACTACTTGAATACATACGTGATATCAAGATGTGGTCTAACGCTGTCCAGCATCTAAGCACCACACAGCCACTTGTGAACTCCCCCCACTGTAGGATGGGGAAGAGAATCAGAAGGGTAAAAGCACAAAAACTTGGGGGTTGAGATAAAGACAGTTTAATAAGCATAGCAAAAGCTCTGCACTCTAGCAAAACAAAATAAGGAATTCATTCACTACGTCCCATCTACAGGCAATTGTTTAGCTATTTCCAGGAACATAGGGCTTCATCACTTGTAACGGTTACTTGGGAAGACAGATGCTATAACACCAAACACGCCCCTTTCCTCCTTCTTCCCTGCAGCTTTTATTGCTGACCATGACATCATGTGGTGTGGAATGCCCCTTTGGTCAGCTGGGGTCAGCTGTCCCAGCTGCATCCCCTCCCAAATTCTTGTGCACCCCCAACGTACTCACTGACGGGGCAGCATGAGAAGCAGAAAAGGCCTTGATGTTGTGTGAGCACTGTTCACGATAACTAAAACATCCCTGTATTATCAATGCTGTTTTCATCACAAATCCAAAATATAGCACCACACAAGCTGCGAACTCAGTCAAAACCAGTGCACAAGACCAAGTTTGAGATACTCCACATCTTCTAGTTGGCTCACTACAGGCTCATGCCTGCATGCAGCTGGTGAAGAATGTCTTTAAAACTATAAAGTCTGGTGAAAATTGTAGTGTACGTTCTCATTTAAGATTTTCTGAGCAAGAGGAAATACCTCAGTCAACTGAAATATATTCTGACAGTGATGTTCCGTTATTTCACTAGGGAGTATCAAGAGAATTCCGGTGTGACTTTAGCATTATGCTAAGACATACTTTAGAGTGAAATAGTTCTTTTATTCAAAATCAATGGTTGCAGTCAGTTCACAAATTTCTTTATTTTTTGGATGAAAACTTTCATATATAGTTTCATTCACCAGAAATACATTTTACATTAGATAAATTAAGGTTACAGTTTAAAGTATGGTGAATATGTTACTGTGAGCATTTTATTAAAATCCTTTATTTTTTTGTAAGAATAAAAATAACTAACTAACCTTAAAACATATAATGAATATATTTATAGGTAAATGGACTAATAATATTTTGGGAAATTTTATATGCCATAAACATTATTGTATATTTCTTTTTAATAGGACATACACACATGTTTTAAGTCAAATGAAGATAATCCTGACACAGCAGAAGAAAGTGCAGAACATTTTTTAAGAGCACCTGAAACACCTGAGTTTGTTGGAACGCCTGACTCAAAGGGGAAGAAAACCCAGTTCTCTAAAACACCTCCATTTGACTTGTATGATAGCAGCTTTTTAGATTTTGAGCAAAGTTGTAGTGATGTTTATTGTATAAGCATTTCTGTTGGTTTTGAAAGATACTATTTCTATAGTATCTATAGACTTCTCTAGAAAGCTTTTCTGAAAATAGTAATTTTTTTTTTCTGCTTTATGCTAGGTAATTTATTAGATTTTCTTCTTACAATATCATTTCCACTTGAAAGTGTTTTGAAAGAGGGGATCTCTGCTTAGAAATAGATGAGACACGGGTTCTTTGTAGCTCCTTTGCTAAAATTGTTGTCTTTTCCTGCAGTAATATTTGTTACACCAATTGCTGTCTTTAAACAGTTTTTTTGGTAAAAGAGTAGGGAATTGGTAAAAACACCATCTCACTTTGCTTTGAAGAGTTGTGTTACCTGTTTTGTGTTGCAAGAAGTAATTATTGATGGAAGGCATGGGAATCTAAAAATGTGACAAAACACAAAAAGAAAAAATAGATCAAAAAAGCCACCTATGCTACTTTAAAAAACTATTAATGTAATTTCTTCCTTTCTGTCTTTACAGCATTAGCAATTTAGGTTGTGAGGAAGGAACATCAAAATCTCCTGCTTTCTTTTCTCTCGTGAACTTCTCCCAGAAGTCACCTGGTTTTAATTTATTTGATTCTTCTGTGTTTGGGGCAGAAAATTCATCTGATGAGGTAAAAATGAGTACTTGATGATATTAAATTTCTACAAAGCAAAATATGCTAAGAAAACAGCATTGGCAGTGAATGAGGTTTTTCAGACTGGTTATCTTGGTAGCAAATTATTTTTTTACTAACTTGCTTAATTTTACATTTGATATCCTTTGAAAATGCTTCTCTCCTGCCTAGCAATCACCCTGTGATGACTTATGATCAAGTATGAATCTTTTCCATATGGGCAAGATTGGATCTTATGCAAATATACAGGTGACTAGATTCACAAAAGGCTTCTAGTTCAGTGTTTCAATGCAAAACTTTAGGTACGCTAGTTGAATTCACAAGTCACATGCCTATCCTGTGTGGTTTTGTCTTGCTGAAGTGGGGAATCAAGTACTTAAATTTTTTTCCCCTCCATTTTTCACAAAATGCAGAACACTGAAAAAAGCAGGAAAGGATTATCTATTAAGAATACTGAAAAGCAGATATGGATTAGCTATACGCAAATGGAGGAGATAGGCGGGCAACTAATTGGAGCAGGAAGTGGAATCCAGCTCTTACTTTTCCTTTGCAGTTTCCCTAACTACAATTCTCTAGAGTAATTTTCCCTCTCCTGGGCTAATAGATAGATAATTGGGTGTTTAGGATAGATGCGTGTCAGTACATAGTGCAGTGGTTAGGTATCACTCCTTGGCAATGTAGATTCAAACCCCATTATGCAAATAAGGGATTTGAACCCAGGTGTGTGCTATTTCAGGCATGTCCTCAGTTTTGAGGTTAAGAGATAAAAGCTGAAGGAGGGAAGAGGGAAAATACTGTTTTATTTTGTGTTTGGCAAGATATGTGTTGTTGATAACTCCTAGCATCAGCTGCGTGTAGGAGAGAATACACTGGTGAGTAGTTTTGAATTGTTTAGGAATGAGGTAGGTATTAAGTCACCTAGTGCTGTCAGAACCCTGGTTACTTTGTGCCCGCTCAGTGGCAGAAACCAAGAATTTACCAGTCTGTAGCAGGCATGTTAGATGGGAGTTTTGAGGTATCTGTGGTAAATCTACCCTAAGAACTCTTCCTAAGAGTGATAAGTGGTTATTCTGCTACTTTTTCTGGCAGTATTAGGTCCTACTCAGTAGTTATGTTGCTGCTTAGAGGTTTTCTAAATTGTCACAGAATGAAATAATTTTGAATCTTTTTAGTTGAAAAAACAGCAGTAAACCAGGTCAGATTTTGGTCTGTTCTCAATCTGATGTTTTTTCCGGAAGAATGGAGGGAGTGTGTTCGCAGATGTAAGCAAATATCATGAAACCCAGCTCATCAAAGAGTTTACCTTGCAACTTTAGGGACTGATATATACATTTAAATGCAGATTTTGTGAAGGCTGCTAGCATTCACTAGGACAGTGTTTTTCTTAGCAAAAGCAAATGAACTCATTGTGAGTCAGCATTAGAGCTTATCTTTTGTCTTTCTCATTTTTTAAATAAAATGGCTGTTTCCATTTCAGACAGAAGAGAGTTATTCAGTGGGAAACTTGAACCCTCTGTCCCCACACAAAGATATTGGTAAGTTTGGAAATCAGATGTACTTGTGTTTACCAGATGTCTTCTACTTGTGCTTATGTTACTGACAGGCTCGTGATCCTGCTTAACAGGGCACCTTTGGTTGTCTAAAAGGACAACAGTTTTAATATTGTAGTTCAGTGGTTTATTGTGTTCATTTGTGTTTTGACTATCTTAAATCTTTCCCTGCATGTTTGGCTTCAAATGTATGAAATGTCATGAAAAAAGAAGTATGAGAAAGAAAGAAATAGGGATAGTGTTAGGTGTGTTAGAAGCAAACTGAGAGGACGTGCAAGGGAGAAGAAAAATTTAAGTGTCAAAGCTTTTTCATTGATAAAAAAGAATGGTTCTTTTAATGTAAAAAGCTATAGTACTTGTTAGATACTACTTTTAAACATAAGGTTACCAGCTTAGAGCTGGGAGAGTACTTGTTGGATACTACTTTTAAACACAAGGCTACTAGCTTAGAGCTGGGAGAGTACATCTGTTGGGGTTGTTCCTCCCTCAACTAGAATGAAAATAAAGTTTCCATTTGGTTAAAGAAATCTCGATAGTAAACTGAGTTCCATCAGTTTAAACCACTGGAGGTACACAATGCTAGAGAGAGGAGAATCAGACTTAATGAACAGTATCTTCCACTCATACTGCATCACACACATTTACACATTCTGTGTGAAATCCTGGCTTTACTGAAATGAAAGGCCAATTTTTCGTGGTATCACTAGGATCAAAACTTGCTCTTGATCAGACGCTATTCTGAAGGGAGCTGTAGTCTACTCTCTTCTTTTGAGGTGCTACAAGTGCAAAGCCACTCTTTTGAAGTGTATGAATATAAGGTTGTATGCAAATGTGTCTGTTGTAGAGAAAAGTATATAAATTTTCTGTTACTAAATATAAAACTCAGGTGTTTTTCTGTCTGTGGCTTTGTTTCTCTAAGTATTTCAGTGATTGATTGCATTGTTCTCTAGAGAAGAAAGAATCTGCAAAAATGTATCAGTTTACAAAGACCTCAGTTGCTTAGTGTTCAAAATACTTCTGCATGATATACTGGGTGAAATGTTTTGTTGTTCTAAATCATTCAAGTACTTCACACTTTATTCTGTGTAGATTCTAATAATACCCTCCTTGAAGTACCATTTCTAGGACAGAAATAAACACACAACCGTAGGCTGATACTCAGCATGGTGCCGGGACTACAATACTATTAAAGAAACATATTATGCTGAATGCAGTATTCTTTCAGTAAGATTTAATCTAATAATAAATATAATGTGCATTCCATATAGGAAGCTTGTTTGGGAAATCAGAAAGTGAGGATGCATTTGCCTTTCCGTTCCCTTCGGAATCGACTTCTCATGCATTTGGAGATGGAAAAGATGATTTTAGTTTTCCATTTGCGTTTGGACAGGATCAGAGATCATCACAGTCTCCTTCTGTGAAAGGTTTTCATTCTTCCTTACAAAATACAAAGCCATTTACATTCTTTTGAATACCTTTGACTTCCTTTTAAATTCTTTTCCTACTTAGCCTTGACAAATGTTTTCAGTTTCTTAAGTTAAAGTACAAAGCATTTAATGTTTTCCTTTCATTTCCTGTAAGAATACATTATTGCAAATGCTGCAAGAGCATGTGTATGTTCATGAGGCACACATGCTTTGAGATGCAGCTTTCATTTTTTAATTTATTTTCTAAATATATTGTTTTCATAAAATGTTATGATACGCTTTTTGCAAACTGGCACTTACAAGCAGCAGAAATATCGTTTTACAGTAGTGTGTTGAGTTAATTCAGTATCTGTGAGAGAGCATCTAAACTTCTGAATGAGTACTTTCAGCCTCTGATACAAACTAACTTGTATAGAAAGTGTTAGTGAGAGTAACTGTTTATTGTAGCAGTAAAAGCTGAATTTGAGTTGAAGACAATATTGTTAAATTAGCTGTTATACACAGAATACTTACAAATTTTTTGAAATAAACATTTTTGTTAATTTTATGTAAAGTTTTGTAGGTGTTTCTTAATAGCTGAAGTTAAATAATGTTACAGTTGTACTAGGTAGTATTTCAACTTCTGTCTCTCTAACTGGAAACACTGAAAGCAAGTTCCTTCCTCTTTATATAGTATCTTTCAAAAAAACAATACAAAAGCAGACAGTTCCCAAAGTCTAACTGTGGTCAGTACAAGTATATCCACCAGTTCTCCACAAATGTCTTTTCTTATGGAATGGCTGGCTGTGAAGACAATATCAGGGTTACTCAGCAAGGGATGCTGACTGTACTGACCACCCCAGCACTGTGCCCTGTGAATCCCTCAGAACCATTTTCTCTAGAATCAGCAGTTTCACATCTATGGCCTTTGAAGGAAACGCCATATCACTTTTGAGTTTTTTTTTTTTTTTCCTGTTACATGTGAAACATAGGTTGCTAATTTTTGAAACTCATTATGAATTTATAAGAGAAATTGGGTTTCTCGGTCACTCGCTATGAAGTAAAAACATTGCCTGACAACAGGCAAGCAAAATGCTGAAATGGAAGCAATGCAAATAAAGAGGAGACCACATCACTCAGCAGAACTCACAGAAGACATTGCAAACGCACAAACTAATCATAAGGGCACATGGACTGAGTGGAACAAGTTGACAAAAAGCATCCCATCAGTATCATCTGCACAGTCTGCCAATAAAATGTCAACAAAGTCCAAAAGGGAATAGAGTCCCCTTCCCCCTGCTGACCTGCAAAGCCCTAAATGGCCAAAAGCTTGGTTATCTATGCCACTACTTCTTTTCTGCCAAACTCCTAAATGCCTTAGGGCTATTTTTGTGCAGCCCATCTTCTCCTTAAGTACTTGTGCTTACAAATTTGTGAAAGTTGGATTTTTTTTTTACTGGAGAGGGATTTTAGGAAGTTTTAGTGAAGTGCTGCTGTGATTCACCTAATAAGAAGTGAGACACGTGGATTTGGTGGACTTATGCTCTCCAAATGTGTTTCCATGTTAATCTGTTTTAAAAAGCTTTTCTAATCTACTGCATATCTCACCATCTGAAAAACATAAGCTAGAGGCAACTTTGAGAGCCTGCCTATGTTACTGGGGGTAGCGTTTTAGGGTATGCTACTGGCAGATATTCTGAGATCGTTTAGAAAGCTGGAAAGTAGAACTGTGTTTGCTTAGCCATTCCATAACTGAAGCTTGCTTTCCTGGTTTCTGATGAATTCTGTCATCCATGTCTCTGACATTACAGTCTGGTAGTCAAGGCTGCTGGCTGAAGGGGGTGAAACCATAGTTCCAGGTCTTGCTGGGTGTTTACTTACACAAATTGGATAGGCTGATTAATAACATAAAAGAGAAAGCTACTTCAGAAAAGGCAACCACTCAATATTTGGGATACTTTTCTAAGATCTAAGAACATGAACTGCTTATGAACATGCACTGAGATTTTTCATTGGTATCTGTCAAATTCTGCCTAAAAATGATCCCTTGTTATTATGCATATAAAATCAATAGCAGTTATGTTGCTGGATTGCTGAGACTAGCATGTATCTCACTGACCAATGTAATTTTGTTTTATCCTTCACATACCCACCTGACTACATCCATCTCTGGTCTGAAAGTGTAGACAGAGATCCTCTTGTCTATGTAGTGGGGGCTGTTTGAGAGCAAAGGGCTGTTTGCTCATTACCACTTGTTTGTGGTTATTGCCCCGGTGGTGGAGATACAGTAAATGGATTGTGCACTACTTCCTCATTCCTCAGTGCAGAGTCAGTAAGTTTAATTTGTATCACCATTGAATGTGTGGAAAGCAAACTTAGCTGACTTTGGAGACTCCAGCAGATGAGGAACAGGTATTACACACATGACTACAACTTAACTAAGAGCCAGTAACCTCCAGCAGGGGGATAGCAATGGCAGCTGGGAGCTGTAATCTTTTAAAAGCAGTGCAGCTGTCTGCAAAGTGGTAATATGGTTATACTGTGTGCTTCTACTGTGAATCTTTGGAGGTGGGGGTTGCCTTTTTTGTTCTGTCCTTATATTGCACCTAGTAAAATAGAGTTCAGGTTCACAACCGAGCCCCAAGGTACTAACAATAAAGACCTCTCCTAAATAAGCAAAGCAGGGATTTGACTCTGAGTATTATATGAGTATCCTAACCAGAAGGCAAATGTTTATTTAGGGGCCTGATATCTTTACTGTTCCATTTAAGTTTTTAATGACCTTTTTGACAGAAAACTATTTAACTTGAAAATTCCTTGTAAAAGCTGGTGTACCACCCAGCATTAGGTCAGTGTTGGTTAAATACTTTATGTCACCAAAATGGTAGGAAATATCATGATATTTGCATAAATCAGTTTTTGAATTTGATGAGTAAAATTTTTGAAGAGTGAAGAATGAAATTTGCACTCTTACCTGCTGCTGCCAGGAGGAAGACGCTGCTGCCAGGAGGAAGACGCTGATGCCTCAGTTTTCTTTCTCCCACAGAAATAATACCTATATGGAGATGTAATTTTTTTTTCTGATCAGAAAGAACACAAAGAGCATTTCTCCACATTTGCCTTGTTGTGCAAAGTAGTCCACCAGTAAAAAAAAAAAAGTCATTATAATTTGTGAGGTGATATAACACTTTGACTGGAGCCCCCATTTTTCTGTTAATTTTACTGATGCATAAATGTAAAGCATGCTTATAAACAGTCTGGGATATTTGGCTAACAAATAAGCAACAGCTGGACAGATTTAATGCTAAAAAAATAATTTAGAAACTAGGAGGTAAAGACTAATGGAATGCCTTCCAGCAGTTGTGGGATATAGCATTTATTTTAATGTAATACTGTTTTATAACTTCACACACGACCTTTGGTAGAAAATTAGACATTTGTCAAACTGTTCCTGCTCAAAAATCAGGTCTCCAGTTAAGAGCAATTTATTAATTTTTTGTAACTTCAGTCTGAGTCTATCGATACAAAGCATATATGCACAGCATAACATTCTTTAGGACAAATTTCATTGTGCTGTTATATATAATGCTTAAGGTGATAAACCCACAAGAGTTCCTTAATTTTCTATCACAAAAAGTGTTCAGTGTTCAAGAATGAAGGCAGCATGTAGTATTGTTAAAACTGGTTCTTTACCATATTAAACATTCAATTATAAGATTGTGTGAATAATTTGAGGGGAAAAAAATATATATAGTATCACACTGTAGACTCATTTCATATAATTGGTCATTCATTTTATGTGTAATATAGCAAGAGCAACCAGAATTCTGGATTGGAAAAACTGCAGTGATACAAGTGGCACAAAACCCACAGTGCTGATAAAAGAACAGTAAATATAAGTAGTGGCTCTATTTCTAGCTACCTGTTAAGATTAATATTAGGGTGCAGAAAATATCACCTGGATCTCTAAACATCAAACAATTAATTAAACCCCTGGTTTCAGTTGGAACTGTTTACAGTCTGAGTTGTAGTCTTTCCATACAATTCAAGAAAATGACTGCACTGAACCCCATTGAAATTCTGTATATGGTTGCCTGCCCACTTTGGGCCCTATACAAAGAAAAAATTTCTATTTCATTTTTCATTTCAAGACTATGAACATAATTAAAACTTAATGTTGGAAGTAAAGGGACATCACTGCATATATGTGTATGGGTAAATGCAAACTTTGGGGGCAGGGGTAGAAGAATCATTGCAGTGTAAGAAAACAATCTTACACTATAGCGTTAATACGCTTAAACATTTCAAGGAAATAAGCTTTAAGTGCTACTTATTGTAACAGATTGGAATGTGTAGACTTACAGTATTAGATGGCAGTAATCTCCCCAGTGCAAGGCTGATTGCATGGGTAGCAAGAGTTGGCTAATCCTTTTCAGCCAATGGCGTAAAACAAGGATTAGTTTTTCATTTACTGCAACTGAGTGGGTCATTAGGATCCAAAGACACTAATGAGCATGAACAGGCAATTGGATTCTAGTTTCAAAGTTATGGGCTAGTTTAAAAGGAGATGACTGTCTTTTCATGATTTAAAACATGATGTTTCAGTGACCTTTTTCCTGGAAAAAAAAAAAAAAAGAATGAAGGCTATAACCATGGAACGCAAACCTGGAATGTTGACTCTTTCTCTTGGGACTTGAGTTTTTGCCAGATTTGTTGCCTTAGAGGCTGAATGGCTCATTTAGAAATATCTCTGTTGCCTTGCTTTTATGTTCTGCTCTTGATGTCTCCAGAGTTGACACAAGTCACATGCAATCAAGTCTATATTCCTGGTGGACAGGCACTGTCCTAATATTCTCTGACTCACACCCAGGTTGTTTGCAGCTCAGCAGTTCTGCTTCCAGACACATCACTTTGTGTTCTGATGCTAACATCTTGCTGAGAAATTGCCTTTTGGCGTGTTGTTGCTTGAGTCCTGTACCTTGCTTGATTTGATGTGAAGATGATGCTCTTTTTAGCACTTGCAACACGTTACCTTTGGAAAGGTAAATTTTCCCCCCACCTTGCTACATCCTGGGTTTTCTTCAGTAATCGCTTGAGTTCAGCAATAATAGGTAGCTTGCATTTGGTTTCATTCAAATCAAAAGATGCTGCCAAAAGGGTATAAAAGAATATATCAAAAGATGGACGTTTCCACGTTAATATAATGTTTAAACATATACAAAAGGCAAATACTTTGACTGCTGTGATTCCCTAGGAGAAATAATGTCAGGTGTTTTAGTAACATGAACTTAATTTTCTGTATTGTTCCACAAGCCACAAAGCAGCCACAAAACCATTTCACATAGCACAGGACTTACTCCATAGTCCTTTGAGACATGGGTTGGGGAAAATCAGGAGAGAAGTGTAGGGTTAAGTAAAAAAAGTTCTTGCTAGTGGGGAACCAGCTGTTATGACTGGTGGGAAGCTTGATAGTTGACAGTCCATGAAGCTTGGTAGTTGACAGTCCATACTGAAACTGAGTTTGGAGCTTGCAGTTTGTATCTGCTCCCTTCTGCTGTAGCAGGACTGCCTTGAGCTAAGTGTGGTCTCTTTCTGCTTTTTTCTTTTTCTTGAGGCACGTGTTTGGCTGGTTTTACTATTTCCACAAAATGCATGGTGCTGTGATCAGTGATGTTTCTCACTGCCACAGGTGCAAAGGGCTCATGTCTAGAAGCTATGAGTATCAGAAGTGATTAAAAATGTTTCTTAATGATTATCCACAAAATCCTTTGTAAGCAATGTTTCCATTACATTTCAGGGAGGTGCCAAGCCTTTGAAGCACCCTAACCATTACCCAAGCAGGACTGGCATGCACCACAATTTCAAATTATGGCACATAGGTTGACAAATGTCACCAGATACAATACGTACTTTAAGGTGATTTTTTTTGCCTTGGGAATCTTGCCCCAAACACTTGACCAGTTATGTTTCTCACTGCTACATATATTGAAGGAGTTATCATATGCAGCTGCCTATTTTTTTTCTCCCTCACAGTTGAAAGGTGCTCTCAGAAATGTGCCAGTTATTACAAATGCAATCTTAGAAGCGAGATGTTAAACTAAGGCCCTGACCACCTGTGCTCATTGCAGACCCATTGCTTGCTACTGCTGCTGTTTTGTTGTAAGAAGAGCGATGCAGAGCATGGCTGCTCAGATTTTCTTTTTTCCATCTTGAACTAATACTTGTGACTCATCATTGGAGGCCAAAGAGCAGTAGAGTTCTGATAAAAAAAGGTGTAAATCACAGATTATGTGGAAAACCAACACTGAACTTCAGAGGTGCTTTTAAACCCACGATGGCCATCCATCCAGAGGACTTAAAAGAAGCTGGTTCTTTGAAGCAGGTAATGACTTTATGTAAACTTCCACTTTACCTTGGATTGTGCTCTTACCAGGTTTCAAAAAAATAGACAGTTGTTGATTTTTTTTTTTCTAGCACAGGAGAAGCATTCTGATTGCAAAAACAGTGCTGTAACTGTTGGATAGATTTTTCTGCTTTAGGCTAACTCCATAGACCTGAGAGCTATGAGAGTGGCTCTGTGCTGTGGGGTTTGGGGAGGTTGATGTTGTTGCTGCATAAGCTTGTAGTTCTCTTTGCCAATTACAAATTAATATAGTATAGTAGTGACTAAAAATTATAATCTGCTGAGTGCCTGGTGCCACATATGGTAAGAGTGTTGCTATCACTTGTAGACAGAGTTGTATCAAAATTATTGTAGTGACTTTTTTTTTTAAGAATTGTTTAAAAAAGCCAATAATTTGATGGACATAAGAGATTAATTGTCTAGATGGCTCTTTTAAATAGTCCTGAGATGTTCTTGGTGCTTATCAATAGGACACTTGGATTACCTGTCTTGTGTTGCATTGAAACTATGGTGCTGCCTTAGATGGTTATATTGTCACGTTATCACAGTCATTGAGCATCTCACAATCCCCAGTAACATAACGAGGAACCAAGTCTGCGGTTGGATTGTCGAGGGACATCGGATTGTTGCAGTCTTCCTGCAAGCAGGATCACAAGGAAGAATATTAGCTCAGATCTTCTGAAACTATTGCTACTGCCTGAACTACTGGTTCATCTATGGGTATTTAAAGGACATTTATCTCTGTGGCTGTCAGTAGTAATATTCCCAAGAGCTACATATCCATATCAAATAGTTGAAAATATTAATGGTAGGCAAGAGATTTTTGTGCTAGAATCAAGGGACAATGAGTTTATTTTCTGAAGAACCAGAAATACTGCCTCAGAACGAGATACAGATCAACTCCCTTTGTACGTAATCCATCTGTTGGTTTGACCTAAAGTCTATGCACTGTCCGTGTCACTGCAATAACCAGGATTTGTGTGGGTATGGAAGATACACATGTACCGTCTGCTCATGTCCCTGTGCTGATTTTGTGGAAGAAGGAAGGCATAGATGATCTAAAACAGAAGAATTCCTGTGTTGCCAAAATTACTTTAGCGTTACCTTGGGCATGTCTGTGATACACAGCAAAATCAAACAGTTGAGGCATAAGTCTTTTTCAGTATGTAAATTACATGTTCACAGCAGCGTAAGGTTGGCAGCAGCATACGCTGCTTTGCATGTTTATTGTAGCTAGCTCACGTATTGCAGTGTCAATATTTTAACAGGGAACATTTTACATCACAAAAAGAAAAAAAATTGAAGGTGCTCCAGTGGATACTGTACGTATTTCAGTTCACTTTGTTGAGTTTTATTGAAGCTGACACTACTGGAATAAAAGAGATTTTCAAAGGCTGGAAAGAGGGCTTTTATCATTTGCAAGTATTGGCATAAAGTAAAATAATGATTTGAATTTCTGTTTTCTGTCTTTTGTGGCTTTCATTGTCAGTTATGGTGATGTTTTTGACAAGGGAGTGCTGCTGGGTTAGTGATTTCTTCCAGAGCTTCAGAAATAGTTAAGTTATCTGTTATTATCATCATATCAAGACTGGCAGTTGATGGTCAGTGCTTATATATTGTCTTTGTAAATTACAAAATGAAGTTAGGAGCAGCAAATGCAACTCTCCGCTTTTATAAGGTTGATTCCATGGGATTATTTGTCATGTACTTATATTCAGACTTGGTAAAATTTTTGGAACTTGTTAAGTTGCGCAGAACAACTTCAGAGAATAGTTTTGTTTTGTTTTTTTCGTTTTTCCTGTAATAAAGCAGGGAAGATAAAAATATTGTGCTGAGCATGTCTCTTGAAATATTTACATCTCTGCAAGTTCCTGAGTGGAAGTTGTTTTTAGAATGAACGTGTGCTTCTATTAGCTGGTTTTGTCATGTATTACAGTACAGTGACTCTAACGCTATTGTGGTTTTATAACCTAATGATCTACACAGGTAATGTTTAACTATATGTTAAATTTCCCTAGCTGAAGCAGTAGTCCTTATAATTGCAGTGTAGATATGGAGAGTTACAAAGTATAACCAGTGTGACTGTGGTATTAGCAAAAGCAAACAATAACCACTGCTAAGTCATGTTGATAAATATGGCTGAGATTTCAGGAACTGGGTAATACTGGACCAAAACTTAGTTTTATGCAATCAGCTACTCCTAAATAAAAAATAGGTTAACTTATTCACTGTATGTGAGAACTGGATGAACTTTGGGTAAGTATTCCTAGTTGGCAAACCATCGCTGCTGTTACGACTCGAAAGATTGATTTGGGAGAAATCCTTCCTGTTGGCCCTTAATCAGTAGAAGCAAGCATGTGTCTGAATTACTTTGTAGTTATAGCTGGGAGACATATGTAGCAATTATAATTTATATTACAGGAGTGCCCACAGGGTACAGCTTCATTTAGGGCCTCATTGTGTTATGTACAACGGGAGAGAGTCCAAGCCTTAAACGTTTTTTACAGTTTAAAAAGACCAGACAGACAATGACGGGCTGGATCATGAAATGCTGAGTGCTTCTCGCAAGTGCTGAGTGTGTTTGGTTTCCAGTGAAGTCAATGGGAGTTAAGGTTGCTTTGCACCTCTCAGTACCAGAACACATTAAACTCTCAGTAGGACTCATTAAAAAGAAAATATTAAGTTAAATAGTAAAGAATAAACAATTCCCCTCCCCTCCTGCGCTAGTTTTATAGCATCTGTGGAGGGGGAAAAGCCTTAAAGTAAATACTAGGCATTTGGAAACTGTGATAGTTGGAAATAAAACAGAGTTCCTCTCATTGGCCAGGTTTTGTTAGGATGTCTCAGGAAAGCGTCATGCAGCAAATTCAATGTGGGCCATTTCCACTAGATCAATGTTCCTGACAAGCCATGCTCTGAGCAGACTTGTCATCAAGAACGTAAGCTGGGAGAAATTTATAAAATCTGAAAAACAGCAGCTTTCAAAGTGTTGAATGTCCTTTCAAGTGCATGTCAATCTAGAGAGATGATGAAAGAGCAAATCTGATGAGGGAGAGGCAAATAGCAAGAAGGAAAAAGTCATGGAAAAAAAGACAGACTTGACAATTAGTGCCAGAGATATAACACATTTATTCCTCCTTACACCCAGATTGTACGTAAGACTGTAGGTAAGATTAATTAATGTCTGCATGCTCCAGTGCTTTCAGAGCAGATTCAGGCAGAGTAAGGTAGATCTGTGGCACAGGTGTACATAGCCCAGCATTTATCATATTTTATTATTTCACAGCAATACAGCAGTAGTGCACGTGCAGGCCAGTGTCAGTCAGCGTAAAGATACTACAGTCCACGGCATTATGTCAGGTAAGTGGCCTGGGAAGCTGGCTTTATTTTTCCTATAGTAAATACCATCTCTGTTGGGGTTATTTTTATTGTCATTGCTACAGTCAGCATTACAGCTTCTGGCAGCTGTTGTAGGAGGTGAAAAGAAGGCCATCCATATGGTGCTGCGTATCGTATCAAAGGCGTCTTACATTTGGGAAGATTCTTACAAATGTCAATGATGGGTCATTTAAGGCCTGATTTTATTTCAGCAAAGTCAATGGGGATTTTGGTGTTTATTAGGAGGAGCAGAAACAAAACCTTAATCCCCGGCAATTCTGTTTGTATTACATTATACACCGAGTGTCACAGATGTGTGCAGTATACTGTGAAAAACACAGGGTCATATGCTGCCATCACCTGCTCTCCCACAACAGTGGGACTGAAGCCAGGGTGGACCTGCAGACAGGCAGGCTTGGGCCACTATTTCAGGCCTCTAATTTTATTTTTTCCATCGCTTGTGAGAGAAAATAAATTTCTGGGATGTAGATGTGATTCTCTAAACTTATTTATGCCACCCCCATTCTCACTGCTGGTGAACTCTCAAGATGCTGAGAGTATTGTTTGGCCAGATGGGATGTTGGTTACTGCATGTGTCATAAGATCTGGAGCAGAATGACAAGCATTTACAAATTGAGTGAAAAGGAGGGCGTTTAAACACAGGTTGACGCAGGGCAGGACAAGCAGGAAAACGGAAATAAGCGAGAAGCAGGATATCAGAAGAAGAACAGGATCACGAAGCGTGAAAAGGAACACTGGGAAAATGGATCCTAAAATGGGTCATATTAATTCTAGCTGAGTCACTTTTCTTTGACCCGAATGCTGTACCCCCTTGGTGTCTCCTCCTTGCTGTGCGTTGGCTCCAACAAGTGCTGGGCACTACTCTGAGGATGTGGCCAGCTACCGCTAGGCAGGGACCTCTGCTTTCATACCACTTTTATAGCTTATTATTAGGACCTCAGTGGCTGATTACATCAACTTAGATGGGCAGTGATGTGAGGAGACCTGAAGTAGAGACGTAGCTAGTAAAACTATTGCTGAGATGGACAGTAGCAAAGAAGTGTGGCAATCCTGATGCAGAAATGTCTAAGCCTGTGTGCTTCCGCTTACGTAACTCTCCGGTTGTGCAAAGTGCAAACCCTGGCACCCGATGCTGCCACACCGGCCTGGTTTGACCACAACATAAAGTATCTTTTCATTTGGTGTTTGCTTACAATGTGCCTCATTGTTCTGCAGTGTTGACCTGGACATGCCAAAGCGGTTGCTTTTCATTTGTGAAGTGGGCTGCGCTTAATCTAGGCACTGCTCCAGCCTGACAGGCTCTGCTAAAATTGATGTCTGTGTCTGAGCTGCTTGAGCCCTGCTAGAACAGGACTCATATCTGGCCAGCTTCTTGTATATACAGGCAAGAATGCGAGGACACTCAGAGCGTCACAGATGGAGGATGCCTGTGTCACTGGGGTGGGGTATTTATGATGGAGGGAGCCAGTCACCTGAACTCAGAGCTCACTTCCTTCTCTCTCTCCGTGTGACAGCTAGAGGTACCGGCTGATTTCAAGAAATGAGTTTATTGACAGAGTTATCCAAAAGGGCGGATAAATTTGTCATATGATAAATTTGTTTCAGATGATGAGTTTGTTTAATAAGTGTTTAATACAAGTGTTAACTGAGTGGTTACATTCCTTATACTTTCTCAGAGCCTTGGAAAGTAGAGCAAGGACAAAGCGCATGTTGCTTTTCAGCTTTGTTGCTCTTGCCAATACTTATAGCATGGTATAAGTACTACTCTCACACTCTATGGCTGGCAGACCTAGCTGTTCACGTGTTCACAATCAGCAAGAACATTATCTCCATAAACTGCATATGTGCAAGCACAGGTGCATGCACATTGACAAAGAGCAGCGCCGTCCCTGTTCCACACACAGTTCCATTGTCGGCCTCTTAATTCCCGAAGCACATGTGGATATCGGAAGGTGTGGTGCCAGTGCAGAGTCTGAATAAACTGCTGAATGAATGTAAACCCACTAACATCATTGCCTATTAGTGACATTAAATACATTTCTAATTAGAACAACTGTAAATGCAGTATCACCATTTCTGGGGCCAGTCCTATTTTATTAAGGTCAATGGCCAAGCTCCAAATTTATTTGTTTCGTTTAGTCTCTGGAGGGCTGGATCTGTCACTGAGCCAGTCACTCGTCTTCCTGTATCTCTCTTCTCAATGGGAAAAAATAGCATGTTACTAATGGCTTTGTCGTTATCATTAATTTTATGAGCTACAAGGTCTGTAAGAAGAGATGGTGTCTTTTATTAGGCTGAAGAAGTGGGGGGAAAAAGGTAACAGTTAATTTGACTTAGCATCAGTTGTGCTGGTGCATCTTTTAGTTGTTTAGACTGCAAATTGAACAGGGCATGATTAATCTCTTACTGGGAGTGAGCTCAGTGCCTCTTATACAAAGGTTTTAGTCTCTTAACGTGCAGTCATGATTCTGATAAAGCTGAATTATAATCTTAGTAATACATAAGCACAACTCATCCCAGAATTCTCAGTGAAAACAGACCCATATGCCACGCCCCCCTTCTCCACTGATGCATCCAGCCTGTCTCTTTGACTGTTTCTTTCCATACATTGGCAGCGTCTCCCACTCCTTCATAAAGGCTGAACTTGCAATTTGCATAATTGATTCCTGTATCTAGCATCAGGGAGGGATTTCATAAATGCCTCTGCATATTTCTTTTCAAGGCGACGTCTGAAAACATCATCTCTCCCCATGATTAATACCTGCCATGCTGCAGTGCTGTCTACAAGGATTGTTTAAACTGACTCTAAGGTGAAAAAGTCTGGGGGCATAACACTGGAGGGAAGCACCCAGGGCACTGACTCCACTGCTGCCATTGAAGTCTGATTAAAGCTGTGCAGGAGATGGAAGGTTTTATGACAGGTTTTGATATTGTGAAATATCACCTTTCTTCTGTGTTGCAGGAGAGTAGTTTTCTACAAGGAAAATGTTTTATGGTTGTCTGGGGTCAGCTGAAACATTTGTATTTCAAGTACTTAAAAACTAGTTTTCTTTACAGTATACAAAATATAAAAGCTGCGATGACAATCTGAAAACTAAGTTCCATGACTCTGACCAGATCTGGTAAACCTTTCAGTGTTGATAGAAAACAAAATATTCCAGTTGGTGTTGACTCTCTTCATATATTGCTGATCAGCTTTTCTACCAAAGCATTGTGAGAAATATTTAGATTTCCTATCAGAATCAAGATTTGTCAGAAATACATGCATGCTTAGGCCAGCATGAAGCTTGCTCTGAGCTGTGTGCTCTGGGTGCTGCTCCCATTTGCTCTCCAGTAGAGGAACTGTTCTCTGACCACGGCTGAGTATTTGCTGCAGAGGTGGTAGAGGAACAGCTATTCTTGGTTGGGGACATGTACGTCCCTGTTGGTGTAGGACATTTTTAACTTATTTATGACAACCAATGCCAGTATTGGGTTGCTATGCCTAGGATGTGTAACTGTCTTGTTACAGTACTGAAACATAAATTTTTCCATACCTGAAACATCACAAACATTCATAGGACAAGCTGTTGGTAATAAATACAGCAAAGCTGTGGTGAGATTTTAGCTCCAAGAACTTTGGGTGGAAACCTGGTGAAAGCGATTTGGAACTGCTGTGGGTACTGTGGGCGTGATCCTGGTCAGATCAGCCTTTCTTTCTAGCACCAGACTGACAGAAAGGGTTCCCTCTCTCCCTAACAAAATAAATAAACTCTTATCTATAGAGTACATTAAAGATGATGATGATGTGCTGTTAGATTATACCTCTGTGTCCTTATTTAGTGCTGTTTTCTCCTATATCACAACAATCTTCCCTTCTGCCAGCCCATCTCTGAGACTGATCTCTTCTTAGACTGGGTACATCAGCTCATTGACATTGTTTCCAAGATCAGCTCACCTCACACATGTATAAAACAAACCAGATTTTGATCTACTTTCATTGTGCTTTGCGAGTGTGCACATGACATAATTTAAAGAAGCTTATCCTACTCAGAAAGAAAAAAACATTCCTACCACAGTTTAGGTAAACCAAGCAATTATTCTGTTACTAAGTGTAATTAATGCCTAATGATTTGCTTTGATTAATAGGACAATCAGCATCTGCTCCTAGAAGCAGGGATTAGTAACCCAAGCCGTCTCTAATATTAGAAGGTAGGGCGTTCTTTTGTACTAAAATCTATTTTTCCACATTCATCTCAAAACAGAAAAGCTCTGTGCTATATTCTAAAAGCAGAATAAAGGGAAGGTAGTGTAATTTTTGTAAAAAATATAGATAAAACTTTATAATGTCTTCACGATTTTGTGTTTTTGAGTGAAATCCATGCATCTCCATCTTTAAGAAAGAAATTACTTTGATCTAATTATCTGACAATTTTTATAGGCAAAGTTACAGCCAAAGTGTTTAAGATTTTGCATTTTCTAGGCAGGAGAGGCATCTCCTGGAATAGCAAGTTGAACTAAATAAGAATCTACATTTGATATTTCTGTGTTGCTTATTACTGTTAAATATGCCCTCAGTTTAGGAAACAATGGAGTGGCATTTTTAGAGATAATAGTAATTTTTCTAAATCTCCTGATTAGTTTCTAATTTTTTTTTTACTGTATGGCTGAAGAATTACAACATACAATGAAGCTGCAAGGCTAATCATTCTTTATCATCTTCTATTGATCCTAAAGATAGAGTGTGGTTAGATGCAAACACTAATCCAATCGTATAACAGACATACCCATATGGTTAGTCACCAGCTTTGCCTTAAGCCAATCAATAATCACTTTGAAGAAAAATAAATTTGTTGGAAGGTTGGTTGTCAGTCATTTGGGCTCTGGTTGCTATATCTACCAAGTGACACCGAGGTGTTATGGACTTCTCAGTCACTTCTGAGCGTCCGCTCAAAAATAGTGCTATCAATGGCTGGTAGATAACCAAGGAAATGGTTCTCATTACTGGGATTACTACAGAGCCAAGGACAGAATTAGCTTGAGCCACCCATCTTGCTTCTGAAAGCCTTTAAAAGAGACTAAATACCTTGTAAATGAGTTGGGCTTTCGTTGTCATATAAACAAAAAATGTCTGTGAAGAAACAATGTCAGTACAAGCCACTGAACACAGGAGTTGTGTGAGGTAAGCTCACCTGGAGGCTTTTATTCTCCAGTCTGTGGTTGAACGTTCCAAGAATGGAGAGTGAGTCCGTAGTAGGCACCTTGTAAGCACTTGGTTTACTCTGTTCATGGATGCTTTCACAGAAATGTTTACCTTCTGTGATACAGACAGTGTTGAATACAGTGAAGAGACACCAGAAATGCCAGCATTTCACACGGTTCTACTTTAGCCCCTCTCTGAGTTTGTTTGGTTGAGGTTTGACTCCCGTGTTTGGTCTCAGGCCTCTGTACAAGTTCCTCTGTGTCCAGAAACTGCATTTCAGATTCTCTTGCATAGGAATTCATGCTGCAATTGCAGAGGGACTCTGATAGGTCAGGACTGATGGTGAAGGATGATGACTGATGCTTAAACATGCACTGTACCTTCAGTTTAATCCAGTGAATAATTCTCTAATCCCAAATACTCAATATTCACAACGAACTGCCTGTGACCAGGTGGGAGCTGAAACAAAAACATTGCAATACATTTAAAAAATAACATCAAATACCTGAACACATAAAGGAAGTAAGACATGCTGTGAGATGCTACACTTACATGTTTTAATTAAATACATTGTATACTGAAAATTATCTCTTCCCTTAGCTTTATTTCCTCTTGGCTTGTATCTTTATTCAGATGGACTATTTCATAGGCCTGCATCAGTTACAAGCTTAAGATCATCCGATTACCTTCATACCCTTTTCTTTTTTCGTCCTATCTAATGTGGCTTTACTATGCATTTCAGATGTGCATTTCCTCCTGTTGCTTGTCATGGTGCTGAGATCCAGGGTTTTATTTTGCCTTTTGGAATCAAAGCTCCCTTGTCATCTTTTGTCCTTATGGAGGCCCAGAGACACGATGATGGAAGCAGGACTTTTACTCCATTAGAACCAAGTTCTGTCTATATGGTCTGTCTGTAATATTTTAAAACTAATGGATGAGTAACCAGATCCTCTTTGCTGTTGTGCAAGTCCCAGTATGAAGTGTTACTCATTATAATGTATGTTGTGGACACATCTAGGAACCTCCAGCAGGATGAAGTAGGAGCTGTACAAGCACAGTCCCTGCACTAAGGAGCGTGGCCAGGTCTGCTTGCTATTAGCCTACTTCACATGGGTCGCATTGTAATACACGGTCAGTTCTGAACTGGATGGTGTGAAGATAGTTGAGCAGACTCAGAAAGAGTACGGTGGCATTTTTGTGACTCTGCACTAGACCCTCTCCATCTATATTGCTTGCACAGTGTGTGTATGCAGGAGTGATTTATCTGCAAGCTGGATAATCTGCCAGGGGATAATCCAAGGAATCAAAGAATGCTCAGAGTATGTAACAACACATCAACGTTTATAGGTACTTTCTCCCAGCAGGTCTTTAAAATAGAGAATCTAAACAGTAGCAGGTACCAAGCACTCAAGATGCCAGAATTTATTGGTGAAAGTTATTTGTAAGTCGGTGTACATACTGCATGCAGAGTAGGAACCCAGCAAAAATAACCTGCCTAAAAGATGCTCAAAATCCAGCTTCTGGGTAAAGTCTTTCTCAATATGTATTCTCTAGCTGGAGGATGAGAACCATTTTGGTGTATGTTCTCTGATAGGCCCCTGCCTTCCTCATTGCACTGTGATACATCTTTTTATATTTGTTTGTAATTAGAGCTGCTTTTTGATGGGTTTTGACAGCAGTTTGAAGTGGGTTTTTGGTTCAGAAATGTCACCAGGAGGTATATTAATGGAGAGATGCCAAAGGTATTAAAAGCTAGAGAGTCCCATGTTACAATGGAGATATATTCTTGTGTATATTCCAGTGCAATCTTTGCAATATAAAAGCAGAGACAAAACATCTGTGTTTCTTTCCTCCCTTGAATTCCATCTTTCACCACCCTATTCCCTTTGCAGATTGGTGAGCGGCAGTTGCTAAATATATGCATAATAGTGAAAACCACTACATAATACACTGCATTGAAAAAGAATCCTGCCAGGCTTCTAGGTCAAGGGAAGGAATATCTCTTTCTTTCCTAGTTAGCTTATCTTCCCATTTGTCTCCTTTCTCTTTATGAAAGAGCTGATGGGGAAGGTCTCCAGCTGAAGGAGCTATTCAGAAAAAGACCTGACATTTTGAATCAAAATTCAGGCTGCCTCCAAACATCGTGTCCTCAGTGCTATTAAACAATAATCAAAGTATAATGAAGTTCATATTTACTCTGAAAACAAAATGCATATAGGTATTTGATTTAAGAAAACCCAGATAATTGCCTTAGAAATCTGTGACAGATGGGTGCAAAAAGGATAATTTAGGTAGAGCGTGGAAAAAAAGTAATGCTTGAATCTATGCGAGGAAGAGACAAGAGCAAACAGTAGGCAGAAGCACAGATGTTTGCGTTCTTATTCTATAGAGGAATGCATAGATACATGGGGACACAGGCTTGGAAAAGGACCCCCATTTCACCAAAGTCTGCCTGTGGCATCACAAGCAGTTTGGTGATAGACATCAGGCCCGGAGGGACTCACAGCACATGCCCCAGTCCCCACATGCCATCATGACATGTCCCCACGTGCCTCTCTGACATCGACAGCAATTTAACACCTCCAGTGTATTAAATTAACACCTTCAGTGTGTTTAACACCTTTATTGTGTATCAGTGAGAACTTGGGTGACACTGGGGAGAAGATTTTACCCCACACTATGGGTAAAAGCAAGAAATTGTAGCCCTAAACCAATATCACATGTCTGTCTGATTTGTGGCGCAAACTCCTTCTGGACCCCAAGTCTGTCATCAGTTTAACCCTGGCTTTCTGATAAATCACCCACTACTTGAGAGGTTTCTTGGGGTCAGCAGAAGCATTAACTTAGCTTACATGAAAATCTATCCATATGTGGGTGTTTCAGAAGAGGCTGGAGAAAAGCGACCCAAACCCCCAAATTTGGCTTTAAGGGTGAAAAAGAAAAAACTCACTCTCAGAGTCTTGTAAATGGTCAGAATTAGCCTCAAAGAGCATTCAAACCAGAGAAGTGCTTTGGTATTTGAATGAGGGTGGTAAAATAAAACGTTGAAGACCTTATGTAGAAATGTGCCTCTGCCCATCGCAGGTGCACTCTTGCCTGTCTCAAGCTCCCGGGAGGTGTTCGAGGCAGATCAAGAAGAATGAGGACTTGGGTGCTGAGGTTAAAAGTCTCTGTTTGTGGCTTTCGGACCTGCAGATGAAGTGGTTTTGTCTGACTTGCTGATCTCATTGCCTGCTACAGATGTCCCACTGTCCTGGCGTGGACTCTGCTGCCATGGAAATTGTCACAGAGCAAGCTCCCCCGACACCGTGGATAGAGCATCCGAGTAACATCTCTTTCTGGGTGACTACTCTGTCACTGTTTCTTAAAGCTGCTCTTTGTAAGATGATTCCTGAGCTGTAAACCGATCCCACTGCAGCGGCCAGGTAGGAATTACTGGCGTGTGCTCAGGATTCCCAGGCAACTGTGTCAGGATGTGGCATTGCTTATCCTGTCAGTCACGGGTTTGTAATCACAGAGGATAATGAAAGAACATAAAACCAAGCAGGTGAAAAAGGTCTTTGTACGTACTGTTTGTTGCCCTTTAATCTGTCAGTAAAGAGACAACGACGCTGCAGTTATCAGGAGCTCTAATGCAATGAGCTGGAACACCAATGAGGACTGGGAGAGAAGCATTTAGGTGAAGATACAGAGTTTGCAAAGGCTCATACGTGTCCCACAAAAGTTCAAATGGTTTGCCACAACCAGTGGCCTTGTGTGTCACTGATATAGTACATCTCCCAGCAGAACAATTCAGCAATGGTGACAGCAACCAAGGATAGTGCAGCTGTGAGATGCTTCGTGGCCCACCACCTAACAGTGTCCCTAAGACTTTTGGGCACTGCGGCAGGGTGAGCAGCGTTACTCAAAAGCGATCTCCAGACTCTTGCTGAGACAGGTGAGTCCCAGATCAGTGGCAGCTTGTGCGTGACCAGAGTGGATTCTGCAGACTGCTGCTCAAATCCGATCTGGATTTCACAGAATCACAGAATCTTTGGAGTTGGAAGGGACGTCTAGAGATCATCTAGTCCAACTCCCCTGCTAAAGCAGGATTGCCCAGAGCACATTACTCAGGACTGCATCCAGGCGGGTTTTGAAAATCTCCAGAGAAGGAGACTCCACAACCTCCCTGGGCAGCCTGTGACAGGGCTCTGTCACCCTAACCGTAAAGAAATTTTTCCGTGTATTTGAATGGAACTTCCTATGTTCCAACTTGTGCCCATTGCCCCTCGTCCTGTCACTGGGAACCACTGAAAAGAGTCTGGCTCCATCCTCCTTCAACCCACCCTTTAGATACTTGTATGCCAATTTCTACTGTTAAAGTCCTCATGTAAGAGTTTTGCTAAGTAGCCCAATCCAAAGGCTGTACTCTGCTCTCAGGGATGTGTATGCACAGCTCCTATCAGTACCCATTCATGCTGAATGCATCTGCCTGTTGCCTGACACCAGGACATTCCAAGGTGATCAGAAATGTTATTGAGCTAAAGAAAACGTCAGCATCATTAGAACTACCCACTGTGCTTCACAACAGAGCTGACTCCATCAGTTCTTGCCCCTGCCCTACCTTCCCTGCCTCCCAGCTACATGTTTAAAAAACCCCAGTGATACACATATCTTCAAAGCTTCCAGGGGCAAAACTTTCTTCTGCAGCCTTCATCTCATCTCTCAGTCTCGTATTCACAAGCACAAAATTCATTGTATAATCCACACCCACTCAGCACAAAGATCATTCTTGACACCAGAGGAAAAGTTAATGTATGAAGAAATAAAAGAATATGTAATTGAGATTTCCCCAGAGCAGAAAGGAGTGGAGCAATCTGCCACCACATATCGTGCATCTCACTAACAGAGAAATATTCATTCTGCTTAAATGTATTCTGGTAGTTCTTATGTATCCCTTGTAGTTCCTAACAATTATATCTGATCTCTTTGTTAGGGACAGAAAATGTAGACTTAATAAGATGTCAACAGACAAGGAGTATAAAGTAATTGCCCATTACGCTATAAATGTGTTATAATCATTTGCCAGAGGGAAAAAAAGTCTAATTGAATGAAAACTCTTGATGGTTTCATTATGCTTCTATTAAGAGGCAGTCAGCCCTCCTGATCCAAATAAAAGGCTTGACGCTTCTTGTATTTACATCTGTAGAAAATTTGCGGCAACTGCAACGTTACTGATGGATTTGCAGTGATGCAGAGCCAGAGTAAGAGAGATCAGAGTGGGTCCTGAGCATTTCTGAGCCAGGAAGAAATGAAAACATTTATCATGCATGTGGCTGAGAAAAAAAAATTGAATTCAAATGAAAGCAGAGCTGAATAAAATGCCAGCGCTCTTTCCAGCAATGGCAGGAGTGAAAGTCTGTGTGAGGGGAGAAAGCAAAGTAGAGGGCTAAATTCTGCTTTTCAAACCGCACTGCTTAAAATACAGTCTAATTATTTGCTTATTAGTTATTAAATAAAACTTCCTTTTCTCCATCCTCCCTGCCACCCAGGCAGAACACAGCTGTTGAAATCCCTTTCTGTCTTTGCCAAGATCAGCCCAGCCTTTTTCACTCACTCACTAACTCCCCCTTTCTCTACTGCATCTTGTTGAAGCTCCTTGTCCTTGCCTTTCTGCCCTGCATAATTCCAGCTCTTCCCCACTTCACGTGCTACCCCCCACGCATCCTCCATGCCCTGCGTACCAACCTCAGCATCCTGTGCATCTGCTTCTCTGCAAATCTCTTGGCATTTTCCCCTCCTGCTACTATTCACAGCCTTCCCGAGGTGCTTCACAAAGTCATCCCCATCACCTACTTTCAATACTTTTTGAAGAACCTCTTCTTCCATGACCTTAAATAAACACAACTCCTGGTGGCTTCATCCACTTACCACGTGACAACAGGAACTGTCACTCTTTCTCTGCATTAGCCTCAGAGAATATGTAGCTTCAGCGCTGGTGTGTTTGCTCATGCTTCCCCAGCCTGTCTATCTTGGTGCCTGCTGTGAAGAGGTTTGTGAGTTCCATGGGACGGGAACAGTGAGTTGCTGTGCGGTCCCACCTGTGCCGTGAGGACTAGCATGTAGATTTGAGTGCCTTCACAATATCCTCGGGAGGGGGCCTCTGGCTCTAGCTGTGGCTCCTGCAGCAGGGGTACGGTGTGTGAGAGGTGCTGGGGCTGAGGGAGGGAGAGAGGTAGCCAGGGTCTCGGGTCAGCCTGGGACAGTTGCTGGTCCCCTGCCCAGTCCCTGAAGCCCTCACCATCTTTTCTGCCCCACCTGCCCACAGATTTCCCCGGGACAGGGTGTGTGCCTGGTGAGTCCTGTCCGCAGGAGGGTTTGGGGATGTGGCTCATAAGCTCAGACAGAATAAACACTCCTAAGCTACGCTGTCTCAACAAAAATGATTTTTGGCTTGTTTTGATTGATAAACGTATTTTTCCAGTGGGAGTAAGCACCACTGTATCATGCCATTTAAAGGCTGGCTTTTCTTAATTTCCCTCCATGGGTCTCTGAAGCACCACACACAACTCCCTGAGGATCTGCAGACCACCGGCGGGGAAGTGTTTACCACTCACTCATTGGCTTTTTCTGATCAGACAAACTATTAAAGCCACCTGGGCAGAGGTATTTGTGCTAGCTGAGGGCTTCTCTCAGTGGTGAGGATGTGCTCTGGAGGTAGTGAAGAGCAGTGATCTCTTCTGCACAGGGAATTTAAAGTGGTTATAAAGCCAGACAGCTACTTCTTACGCTGACTTGCATGTGTGCAAGATACTGTGTAAGTTATAAGACAATGAAAAATCACACTGGCCATTATGTATGTTGTGCTGATGATGCTCTCGCTAGTATCATCACCCGAAACAGAGGGAAACTAAATGACTATCTGCTTAACAGTATGTCCTTCTGTCCCTAGGGCCTTAGGCTTCGCTGACTGTCTATCTGTGTGCTTGCCTACCCAGGCAGTCTGTTGCATACCGAGTCTTTTGCAAACTGGGGATGTAACAAAGTCTGCTTTCACTCCTCTTCTCTATCAATCTGATTTTCTTTTTAGCACATTTGCATGCTCCTGGTGTGAATTTGTACCATTATCAGCATCTTTTACAAAAGCCATGCTCAAGGCTCAGCACAATAAAACCCTGGGTTGTTTACGTAAAAAAAGGTGCTGTCTGTCTAGACTCAGCAGTGAAGCTGGTGCTTAGGCATGTCCAACCCCTCACTGACATTTTATTAAGGAAGATATCCCACCTTTTCGTTGGATTTGGTTTTGAGGGAGTCACGCTGTGATTCTCCCAATGTCTGAGCCCACTGGCTGTTTTCAATCATGTTTGACAGTTGGTTTCCTCACAGTTTTGCCAGGAAGGAACAGAAGAGAGAGGCAGGTAAGTCCCCCACTGAGGAAAGGACAGGCAGAATTTAGCTGTTAGCCAGTGTCTGGACATGAGCGTTTGGCCAGGCACCATCACAACCAAGTTGTGGCAGCGATTTACTTTCAGTGACACCAGTCTCCTGAGCTCATAATAAGATGGTATTTTGAAATATTTGCTTTCAAAATACTTACTGAGAAACAACCCTCTCATCTCAGATCATTGCTGAGAGCCGTACTTCTCTGTGCGCTCCTCGACTTCAGCAGTAAATGGTTTTGTTGTGAGTCAGATTCAGACTCTGAAAGGAAAATTGCTGGTGGAGCTGTATCTGCAAGTGGAACTGTTTCCCTCCAAACAGAGCCTGGTCCAAAGCTACCTGCAATTAATGGATTTTTTTTTTTTCCCTCAGGCTTCCAGCCACTGTGGATTAAATCTAACTGCAGTGAGCTAGTTTATAAATAGAGGAGACTTCTGTATTTATAGACTGCCTTTCCCTGAGCAGAAGAGTGGTATTGGTAATAAACCTACAGTTTCTTGTACATAGCAGTGGGATTATTTGTATCTCTGCTGTTTTATATAACTATAGATACTCTCTGTTCAGAAAAACCCAACGGATGAAATGTAGCTAAAATGCAGAATTGTGTGCGACCCGGTGTGCTAACGGACACTGAGCTGTTTTATTTTACACTATTTGGGGTAAAAATCAAATAGGATGAGATGATAAACAAAACCTGGTGTAAAAGATAAACAAGTATCACTAAACCCATATTGTGTAAGATCAAATATCACTGTTGGTTTTAGCATTACAAAACCCAGTCAGTTCCAAAATACCAGAATTAGTTTGTCACTTTCGGCCTGTATCTAGAACTCCGTAGTTTTAACATTTTATTTTAGTGTAATACAGTCAAAGCAAAGGATCTAAAGGTGTTAGTATAAATTAGGACTAATTCTGATGAAATCTTAGGTGAAAATTTTCAGCTTGGACATGGAAAAATAGAAGAAAAGAATTGAGAAAATCTGACTTTTGTTGAGAATCGAACCATTACCTTTTCCGCTCTTGCAAATCCCCTCCAAATGCATAGTTATGCTCTGACCTCAAAGCACCCTGTATTTTAAATATGTTTCTCTTGTTGCCTTTGAATTGCCATTGTTCTGAGAAGAGAAAATCCAACTCTATTTTGGAGAGATACTAAAGTGTAGATTTAGGAGACTAATTTTAGGCACCTAGGCTTGAAGTTTTGACCCATGGGATTACATTGGTATAAACAACGGCAAAGCCCCAAATCTGGGAAAAATAACAAAGCAGAAAGATCTTCTCAAAGAAGGACGATCCAACTCTTGCAAAAGCTGCCAAGGATTACTGTAAGGCAATAATTAATGACCACTGCTGCTGGGTCTCTAACTGATGCAGGGGGAATATTGATATAATCCTATTAGTGTGTTGCTCTCATTAATGTACTTATGTCAATTAGCTGAGCATTTTAGCAGAAAGGTGTATTTGTGAAATGTGGGTTCCTTTTTTTCATCCAACATGGATTTCCAGTGCAAAAATCAATTTTGAACAACCACCAAAGATCAAGGTCCATTAATGAATCTTACCTGACACTAATGTTGTCTAATTACATTAAAATGTCACAACTGATTTAATGGCATTAGAGCTCCCTTCTCCATAAACAAACACAAGTTTGGTTACATTAGTAGAGAATTTCATTTTTGAACGGAAAAAGGAGAATGAAAATTCCAGTTTTGATGATTTTCTACATTTTTGTTATTCTTACGTGTTTTGAAATAAAGTGTAAGAAAAACCTGGCTGCGAAAGAACCTTCACCAACATCTCACCAGCCAAAACAGCAGAGCTTTGGGGACCATTTAGAAGAATTCAAATATCTTTGCCCCTTTCCTTCATTAAGTACTAAGAAAGCCCCAGAGAATCGGTCAAAGCAGCTTGAGCTGCTCTTTGTGAACCTATTTCTGCGTGCGGTTGTGTCTCGGGGCAGTCGCTTGGCTGCAAAGCTGAAGTCAGAGGATGCTGCCCTGACTTACGCACTGGACAAACTTGTGTGTGTGTGTGTGTGTGTGTGTCTGGTGCTCACTCCATGGCTCACCCTTGTCGATGCTTCTGCTCTGTGTGACCCAGCACCCACGTGCCACAGTCAGGGCAGTGTGGGAGAAGGGGTGTGAGAGGGGGTAAAACTGGGTGCTGGCCAGTCCCTGGCCTGTGAGTCTGGTTGTAAATGGGTGGAAAAGAAGAGGGACCAGAGACTGCAGTAAAGACGCAGCAAGGATTTTCATCGTTCCAACACCCTTGAGTCTTAAAAATGAATTAAAATAAGACACTGAACCAGCAATTCTTCAAATGACTGGTAACTGCAGCAAAGAGAGATCTTAACCTAATTCCCACTGGGTTTTTTCCTTCAACAAAATAAAACCGCAGACTCTTTCACAGTTGTCAGAACTGGAGACTCGGTAAGAGATTATGAGAGATGCAGCCAATGACCAAGTTCGGATACAAAAGCATTTCTGATTGTTTTCCCACAAGATGAAATTCTGTTATAAAACCTGCTACTCATTTTCCTTTGAAAGAGTAATTTAGGAAACTGTCTCTCTTTGTGCTCTAAGTAGGCAGCAGATGGCTCCAGATAAGTTTTACTTGGTCCTATTGATTTCACTGAAGGGATTTAATTTTATTTCTCAGCAGAGCAGATTAAAATATGGGAGATGCTTTATAGGCTTCTGAAATGGCAGAAACCTGCCCCAAAGAAGCTATGGCATCAGTCCGTCACTGAGAGCGCCTCTTTCCCTTGTGTCAGCTCTGAGACATCAGATTCCTCCCTATGGTCTCCTGTAGCATCATTTGGGTACAGGGAATAGTGTTGGCAGACCCAGTGCAAAACACAGACCACAAGCAGAGAGAGGAGAAACGAGTCACTCTGAGGAAAAGACGAGCAATGTGTTTGGTTTTTTTTAAAGCCTGTCCCTGATGTGTGCTTAATAAATAATTAATTGCTGTTATTTCCAAGCTCAGATCCATTTTCACACAAATGCACTTTCAACTTCAGTGATAAAAAAAAAGGGATGCTTTTTTGTTGATTCTTCTTCAGTGCAGCCCTGAAGCAATAAACCAAATTGACTGCTAAATTTAGACAAGAATTTAGACAGTCTGGCCGAGTCATCTCAGAGTCCATAAATTTATTAATAAGGGAGATCAAGACAAGTTAAGAAAGCATCCCTGAGATGCAGAGCTGCTTCTCCCTTTAGTGGGTCAAGGAGAGTTTGGGATATGATACACATACTGTATTCTCCAATTCACATGTCTGACTCTGGTTTTATTCTCTTAACTATGAAACAAAACCTGCACTGAGGAAGAGCCACTGGCTGGACATCCCTGAACAGGACTGTCCCATGCTGAGGGGCTGCTTATTCAAGCCCAGTGACTCCACACTTTTTCCTCTACCCTTGGGATTCCTGTCTTTTTCAGCAGTGGGTGGGTAACACGCTCTTTTATATGTAGTATTTCCTGTGTGTTACCTAGCAAATGAGTCCCTGGGAGTCTCTTTGAAGCCGTAGCTGGTGCCTGCATATTTTCTGCAAAGCAGGTGTGATGACTGACGCTCACTTGTATTCCTCACACGGTACCCAGCCTTTTATCTCAGACTTTTTATTGAGGTGTCTCAGTATTTCACCATTTTTTCCAGGTAAGAAAACAAGTACATAGCAAGATTAAGTGATCTGTCCCCAGTGCTGCACAAATGAGGATACAGCCAAGTAGAAGATCCATTGTGTGGCAAGCTGAGAAAAGATGGGATATGAGTCAGGAATTTGTTCCCTTCACCGGAGGAAGGGACTGAATCTCGTCTTCCCTGGGGAGGCGAGCAGGCAGGCAGGTGTCACCTCAGAGTCGTTAATGGCATAGTCTGTCTTACTGCCCTTCTTCATGTCCTTGCACTTCATAGGCATGGCACAGCATGGCGAGAACTTCGCTCCTGAAGAAGCCTGGAATCTTGTCCAGGTACTAGACTTGGCCTTGAGAGACACATCTCCCATTTCTCTCATGATCTTCCTGCCCCGTGCAATTCATTTGTCCTCCAAGAACAACACAGGTACAGCCAGTAAGGTCATAGATTTTATCATAGTTTTATGTGGGGAAAACAGCCCCATGTGGGGTAGACCTTGTGTCCAGAAACTCGTCAGTGTTGGATGAGGGACCAAGGCATTTGCTTAGAGCTACCTCTGTCTGCCATCTTCTCCTTCTGTCCATTCTGCCTCCTTCTCTCCCATCATCCCCTTTCATTGTCCTTTCTCTTCTGCCATTCATGTCTGGGGATCACCACCTGCAAGGGGCTCCTTGGGAGTGGCAGATTCTGGCAACACCTGCATCTGCAACAAGGAGTATATTAAAAACTGAAAAAGCTAAGAGAGAGCTTGGAAGCCAAGGATGTGGGGGAGGAAAGGTGTCAGATGAGAATGGAGGTGGTCTGTACTACCTTTTCTGGCTGGAGAGCCTGTTTTCTTGCAGTCATGCAGTTCTGCAGGAGTTGGTGAAAGCAAACATGAATGGTCTGTGTGATGCTGCAGTTGCTTTCTCTGGGATTAGAGCTCGCACTCAGGAAAATTACAGCCTTTAAAGCAGGAAGATCTCACTTTCATCTGCTTTGCCATAACACTCGTGTGTCCATCACCCTTGCGAGTCAGGGAGAGAAAGACAAGAACCTGCTTCTTGGTTCAGTCTGAGCCTGAGGCTGGGGGACTGCCTTGAACTGGAACTTGTCACTAATAGCATATAATTTAATCATCAAGTTTTCAATATCAATCAATGATTATGAAGATTTCAACTCAGACTAGCTAATGCAATCATTTGAATTCATAGCCAATCCCCCAAGTATTAGCATGAACCCAACTCACCTTTTCCAGGTGGCTTCAAAGAGACTATTTACCCGAGTAAAGAGAGCAGAACTTTATCCACAACATCACACAAAAGGATCGATGTCTGCTCTACTTGGCCAAAATTCACTGCAAAATGTGTCAGCACAAATGCGGGTGACATACCACTGTGAAGAAATTAGGACATGCTGAACATCGCTCTAACAGAACCATGTTACCGCAAGGCACTGTATGTGACAGCCGACCCTTCAGACCATGCAGCCCACCCCAGCCTGCCCCACATTGGCACTCCTGTCCCAGCACACTTGAACCTTCTACAAAGGCTGAAGACCAAACTCTGGTCTCAGAGCAGTCAGAAGAGCGTAAGGCAAAACTGCTTTATTCAACACCGGTGCTGGTTGCCTTGTGCACAAAAAAGGATGAAATTGCTGCAGTTCAGTTCCAGACTTCTGCCTTACATGGTAAGGCAGTTAAAAGCTCCTTTTTCTGGCTCCTGAAGAAGCTAAAAAGAGCCTGACTAGATTTGTACCTTGTTTGGGTTGGAAAGCCTCAGTTGAACAGGTTCAGCATTTATGCTGAGTCCTTCCTGGTCTGCTCCTGCTGGTTTTCTCATACTCCGTATTGCAAAACTTGGATGCCGACAGTCCCCATGCCCGTGTCTACCCACCGCTTGCCCTCTCCTGGCCCTCCCTGTTACTGCCTGTGCCGCTCCTTCAAACACTTGAGTTTGCAAAATTTTCCTCTCCTCCTTCTCCAGCGTGAAGCTGGGTTTCCCCAGGCAGGATTTTGCCCTTGGCTAACGGGCAGGAGAAACACCACCGCGGTTATGGGTGAGAGTCCCTCCACTCACATTCCCGGGCTGCAAACTTGAAGTCGGAGATCACGGACATTAATAAGATCGTGCTCGTTAATGCTGCCTGCTCCCAGTGACCAAATCTGCCCTCAGTGGACCAGTTTTGCAGGAGCTGATAGAAAGTGGTATAATGTACAGTTCCTGGTGCCAGTAAAGCCTTCTGCACGGG
>NW_009649929.1:2442091-2442829 GCF_000708025.1 Charadrius vociferus
TTTTTCCTTTAAATAACCCAAGTTCAGCACTCTACCAGGCAAACAGGGGACAGTCCCCTAGAAGCAATGACTGCCACGTATTTTCACCAGCAGCGCTTCTCACATCTACTTTGCTATTCTTCTTAAATTGCTACCTAATTTTCAGCATAAAGAGTGTCTAGGGTACATGCTTTCCATGATTGCAGCTTTATTGCAAACCTGCAAGAAAAAAATAAGAGATTTCATTGTTGGTTTTTTAATTCCTTTGAACTTCTGAATTCAGCTTCCCCAAAACACATGCACATATAATGCAGAAAAAACACTCTATTTTAAAGAGCTCCCAGAATAAAGGTTGGCAAGTCTTTTTGTTTGTTTGTTTGTCGTTTTCTAATAAAAATCCAAGCAAATAATCACATTCTTGTAATTAGGATGTTCAGTAAATACCATGTATTTTGGATCAGTTGTAGGAATACAAACTAAAATTAAAATAAATAAAGACATTTCCAGAGCGACTGATGGGTGTAAACTAGCGGTGTAATTCTTGAATGCAGATCCATCCTTGGAACAACGCAGAGCTTCCCCAATCTGACTGATGGTTAATCTGCGCATGAAAAATATAAGAGTAAAAATAAGCAGGGTAAACACTGTTGTTTAATTGACTTCTGCCACTACAAATCTAGGCCAGATGCAGCCCTGGATTTCCAGTCATTGAAGAAAGAGCCTCATACAAAGAAAATCTATTTTGCAAAATACACAAGG
>NW_009649929.1:2442921-2485932 GCF_000708025.1 Charadrius vociferus
AAAGAGCTTGGAAGGTCACCAAACCTAAACAGTTAAAAGCAATCGCGTTTCAATTAAGTTGAACTGAAACAAACAGGCTTTAGAAAGAACGGTAAACACAGAAATGTTTCACTGAGCATTAAGATGAACAAAGAGCATATATCTTCTGAAATGCCTTTTAAGAGCCATCTCATCCCAGCGCAGACACGAGACATTGCGCTGCACAAAACTCCCAACTTCTCCCCGCCAAGCGAAGCACAAAAATTAAATAGTTTTTCCTCTCCGTTCGAGATTAAATAATGGCACAACAGCCATCTGAAGCAAAAGGGAAAGAAATGGCTGCACGGTATTAAGAGAGTTAATTATAGATGCAGATTAAAAGGCAAGACCGAGTGGTGGAAGAAAAGGGAAGAGTAACCTCCGGCACAGAGATACTGACATGCAGCAGTTGTCAGTCACCTAGCAACAAGTTTCCTATCCCTGCTGTGCTCTTTAATTCAGCAAATCTGCTCAGGATGTTGGGCTGTTCTCCTGACAAAACGCATTATGTAGTAGACTAAAGGATACAAAAATCCACTGTACACAACACTCTGCTCCCTATTGACCACTGATCCTTTCTCTCAACCCACAAAAGAGGCTTGCATAATGCTCTGAAAAGAGAAAAGTCTCAACAGAGAAAACATTTGCTTGTAATTGAGATTGACTACATAATGAAAATGATGTTCTTTTTTAAATTGAGCTTGTTGAGGCCATGCTTTTTGTCTCCTGGCTCTCAAAACCCATCCCTGCTGGGAAAAGGGGCAAACATTGTACAAACTCAAACCTGTGGGTTTTTTCCCTTCTTTTCACTGGAAGCGCACACACACACGCATGCACGCACATGCATTTTGTGGCTAAATGGGCAAGACCAGCTCCTAAAGACTTAAACAAGTTTGAAAAAAGACAAGACAAATAAGAAAATTGTGGTGTGTTTCTGTGTTGGAGGGAAGGTGCCTCCCTTCTGAAGGGAAGCTGGGGTGTGGAGGGCAGAATATATTTTATAATTGGTTTGGCTAACTAAGAAGTACGACTCTCTGAGAAGAAGGGTCATTTTATTACTGAATCCATGCAATAAATTACAAGCAAACCCACGTATGACCTGTGCACCCACAGACACACACTTCCCTACCTCTGCATTAATGTCATGATTGTGCTTTGAGATAATGATTTTCTAAATACAAAGAATAAAGAGCGGGGTGAGTTTAAAAGACCTAAGTCTTGGTGCAGTGAAGTCTGCTAAGGTCCGTGGCAGAAGTCTGGGTGAGTGCTCCTCACAGAGCAGTGTCACTGCCATCACCACCAGGACACCTGAGGGTGCTGGACCAGGAGTGCTGGGTGTCTTCCTGAGACTTACTGGTGGGTCTCGTCTTGAGTCCAGAAGCTAGTAGAGGGAGAGAAGGTAGTGGGAGAGAAACTGCAGAGCTAGCCAGCTCACATTGATGCCCACAGCAAACTCAGCAGAAGAAAACAAGCCCTCTGAAGAGGGGTTTGAGCTTGTTTGAGATGCTCAGCTCTTTGGGCTGGAAATGGTTTGTTTGTACTGTTTGTAGAGCACCTAATTCAGGGAAGGATCAGCGTCCTGGGAGCTCCCTTCGTGCAGATAACGGCAATAACGCATGACAAGCTTTTCCACTGAGATCAACGAGTTGGCTCTGCAACTGTGCAACTCCAGCTAAACCAGTGGTAACCCCAGAAATGATCTGGAATCCCTTGTGGAATAAGGCTGATCAGCACATCTGTGCAGAGCACATCGTTACATCCCGAACTGAGACTGCAGAGGAGAGGGAACTGATCCCAGTGGATTCCAGAGCGCAGCACAGGTAGGGAACATAACGAAAACCCATCTTCCTTGGATAACAAAACAGGTTCCCAGCTGCACTGGCAGAAGACCCATCACTTCACTGTGTAACGCAGTGGTGGTGCAGGTAGAACAGCACTTTCCTCCCTGGACATCAGAACCACCTTCTCTTCATGCACCACAGTATAAAAACAGTCATGTGTCTGTGCACAGGGAAATGCAGCAGTGAGATTTCTTCCCCAAAAAGCTACACAAAAGACTGAAAAAACACCTTGGTGCCACAACTAAGAGAAGATGGGAAAGGTGACAGTATAATTTATAATCTGATGCTCACAGAATGGCATCACTTGGAGGCTGTAACAGGCCAGGGTAAGGCTGACGGGTACAACACTTCATCCCATCAAAACAGATCCGCTTGAATTTTGTTCCAGCCCCGCTGTTTCCACCCTCTGCTCTCCTAGAGAGGGAAGGGATGAAAGTCAAGGGCTGTTGTTGACCCAGTGGGTATTTCCAGCAGTGATAAAACACATTACCCGCTTGTACCTGTAACCCCCAGACACCCATTCCTGCCCAAATGCCCCCTTCCCTTCATGAGGCTGAGCACCACCAGGCACTCGCTGAGCATGTTGCCACCACTGTTGCCTTCAAAAGGGGAGAGATTTTGCCACAGCTCGCCTGGTCCTCGACTTTGCTCTGCCCAACTGACCATCCATTCCCCTGTTGACCTTCTGTGGGAAGATCTGCAGAGCCCAGCTTGCTATATGGGGCTGCTCTGAGCCATAGCGATTTGGGAGAAAAAATTGCCAATGGACACACCTCAGTTGATGATAACTTACACCCAGGTCTTGATTTTTTTTTGTGCTCGGCCCAGCTGAGCCAGGGGAAATCGGTGGCTTTCCTTAGGGATCATCCCACAGAATAAGGATAATAGTGGAATAATGCTTCACTAATGAGATGGCTAATGCTGAGTTTACTCTCTGGCTCATTGAAACATGTTTAACAATTTCTCTTCCATATCAATGCTTTGGCCAGTCTTTTGCATTGTTTCGTGTATCAAATAACAAGTCGGATTCTTTGTTTCCTTTATTTTAATAGCCATTGCTCTGAAGATAAGGAGGGTTAATGTAAGCAGTATTCACTGCTGTGAGAATATAACACAGCCTGATAAAAAATACAGGACTGGGAAGGGCTACCATGAATGTGTCGTGCAACCACAACTGAGAAAAAGTAGAGTTTTAAAAGTTTCTCTCTTAAAATGGGTTGTTGCTTTGGAAAAAATAATTTTCAAAATTTTACTTCCCACTTTTAAACAAAACCAAAATTTATTTCCAACCAGAAAATCAAAATTGTACAGAAATTGTGGAGATAATGTAATCTGATAAATAAGAACTTAAGGGATACCTTCATGAAGCTGGGAATGATCAGAAGGCAATGCGCAACAGTAGAAAAAGTGGGTTATGTGAGCCCCCCAAAGAGATGCTAAAAACCTGAAATAGACGGTTTAGAGGAATGCAATGGGGAAAAAAAAAGCAGAAGACATGATTAATTGTCATGCTTGTAAAATACATCTTGCTATCTCCAGAAACAGTGTAGTGTTGTTTACTGCAGAATTTAAGACTCTGTCACTCAGAGTGCTGGCAGATTTCATAAGAGTTACAAAGGAAATCCCCTGTGAGGGAGTTGGATCAATCATGGAGTATGCAAGGGTCCAGACTGCTGGGGGGAAAAAGGAAGCCAAATATTTAGGCTAAGCAGTAAATCCTAGTACTGTAGAAGGAAGAGAACACATTTAAGTATTTATACCCATTTCTGGAGCTTTGTAAATATGGTCAGAGGAATATTTGTTTTCAATCTACCTCCAATAACAACCTGCATAAATCCTACCCTAGCTTAACTCTGGCAGCTCTGCTCCCGCTGAGCCAGTGCACAGCAGCTGCGGAAGGAACCTTGTCTTCTAAATGCAGAATGTCTGTTAAGCGGGATATTTAATTTTCAGGTATAGTTTTTAGAAAAGTTTTATCTCAGAAAAGATAAAATTAAAGTGGACACTTAGGTCAATGCGGAATAGTTGGATCACGTCCCACCGAAAATAGGAATCGCGAGGGATTCTCCTGTTGATATTTTAAACTTTTGTCCGTGCAAGTTTTAATCAATTAAAATGCATTATCTACCCTCTTAACTTTCTCAGAGAGGATTATCTGACATTTACTATTCACCAGTTTTGCTGAAAAGGTTAATAGTTCACAGGCTGAAGTTAGAAGTAAACAGAATTGATCATTCCTAATGCTTTGGCTGAAATGGAGGGGCTTTGTGTTGACAGGCTAGGAGATGTAATGAGCCTCTAGTACATTCTTAAGGCTTGTTTCATTTGCTCGGTGAATGGGGAAAGTAAAATTATAGTCTATAGGTGTTTTCCACGGTTCTTTCATAAGCAGGCCTCCTGACACCAATTAAAGAGATTATGTCATCAACTGAAAAGAAAGCTATAACCTTGTATGTTAATGCCGTGATTACTTAAGACAGGGTCACTGGACCCAATAGAACAGTGAATGACCTTGGTGAAATTAACTTCAGAGCTCAATTCCTAATTAACTGTTTTCAATGAAAGAATGTGTGATTTCAGGCTATTGGTCAAAATATTCACTTTTTTCTGTACAAGGACTTTGCCACCAGAAGTTAGTCTCCTGCAGCATAAAAAAAACAGGAATAAGATTAGGAAATGGCAAACAGCATGTCCAGAGCTTTATGAAAGCAGATATTGTGCCCTGGATATTTTGCCTGAAAAACCTTATTCTTTTGAGGCTTCTTTACCCACAGTGCAAAAATTACAACTCTCAGGAGGAAACGGCACATTTGAACACACATCCAGGACAGATGAAATCGAAAATAATGGCACCAAAATACTAAGTAGTAGCTATGTATAAAATATAACCTTGTAAATATTATAAATTTACCATTTTTTTTTAAATTTAATTGTGGCATATACAAAAATCTGTTCAGGGACACTGTATTTTGTAACATTCGTGGAACGTGAAAAGAAGACAGGGAAGCATTTTTTAAGCAGCTGTCTCCATTCTCTCTCGGGGAAGGGTACTGATGCTCCAAAAGCAGGGTAGATTGCCAGAGTACCCCTTGACTTTGTCTGCCCTGCGTCACGGGCTGATGCCTGTGAGAGATGCGCACGCTCAATCCTAATGCTATAATATCGGTAGGGGCTGTGCAGTCCCCTGAAGCTGCTCAGCACTGAACCTATCTTAGACCTCTGGTCAGCTATGCTCAAGTCACGCTCGTACATGCTTCACTTTACCAGGAAGAGATACACATCTGAAAACATCTTCAACAATAACAACCATCTGATCTGGCTGCAAAAGAAGTCAGTTTTATCCATCAGTCTTTTTCTACTGTCTTTAATAACTCTTTTTATGCGGGGGCTGAGTCATATTCAAACTGGGAGCGCAAGTCCTGAGGATGTTGCTAATCCAATACTCCAGCAAACAGCAAATTCCCCTTCAAAATTATTACAAAGTTAATGGCAACTTGCTTCATGTGTAGTAAGACTTCAGACCTGAGCTACCTATGTGAACACGTTCTACTTCCATGGGGATGAATTTACAGGGTAAAAGGTTACACCTGTGCCACCTCTGAGTATGGCAGAGGATTCTTCCTCTGAAGGTGATGAGCAAGGCAAGCATGGTGGCTATCCAGTTGTTACACTGTCCCCAACCCAGGACAAGGCATGGGGCTCTGGATCTGCTTCTGCTACTGAATCATGCCATGGAGCTGATTCTCTCTGGCTGCTGTGATGCGATGAACATTGAAGTAGGTCAAGAAGCGGAAGCAAGAACCTCTCCCATCTGCTCACATCTAATTCTACAAGAAGACGTCATGAGGCAAAATATCCCAGAGAAAGCCCAGAGTACTTTGTGCTCAGTGACACTGGGGGCAGCTATGTGCCATGGGCAAAACCCCAAAGCGAGCCTGTAGCAAAGCCAAGGAGTGAGCCAGCTTCCCGAAACTCCATCTCCGTTCGCAAACCACATCTGTGCCAACCATACAGCATCAGTGGTTGCCCACCGGGCCAGCTGCTCCTCTCCTCACGTAGAACAAAAATCTGCCTGGGCTTGGACACAGACATTCACTGTTCGTGGGAACACTCTGAAATATCAGAACGCAAAGAAGTCTTTTCCCACGGTCACCAGGTTATAAAGCCACGTGCTTAAACGGGGAGCTACATCCAGCTCTAGGGGACAGCTAGAGAGACTGAAGGAGATGCACTGGAAATTACACTGGTGTGATATGGATAACATCGCTGATATCTGCCTGGAGATATGGCATGCGGATGGGAAGGCATTAATTAAACATAAATATCTGTGCAAGCTATGACCATGTAATACAGGCAACACAAAACATGCAATTCACTTCAAATCTGACCAAATGTGGGCAGCTGCTTTCTTTAAGAACCAGGAAAACAAAATCTCATATAGCTTTCTGGCTTTATTTTTAATGCAAGTCAAAAATATACCTCTTGGACTGGGCATGAAAGCAATCAGAAAAGGCCCAGGGGTGGATATCGCCAACCTCACAGTGAGTTCAGCCTCCCAGAGCACACTTCAGATAACCACCTTTCACACTCCCGCCCATGGCTAATAAATGGCAAAGGAGCAGTTAGTAAATTCGCTGAAAGGTGCAATTAAAAGCGATAGGGACATTCTGCTCGCTGAAAGCAGTGTATTCTTTTCTGCTTGTTTGTGAAGGAGGGAAAAGAAAAGGAAAGGAAAAGATTTCTCCCTTCACTGGGGACCACCCATGAAACTTTTTGTCTCCTAATTCTGCCACCAGAAAGAAAAGAGATACTTGTTGCTTACAGCGATGCCTCGAGCTCTCATGTGCATTTCTCCCCATACAGTATGGCTTTGGGAAGCTAATTGCATTAGCGCGTTGTCTGAGTAAAACCAGGTGTTGCAACACCTGCATTTTCTAAAGCTGAATTGCATTAAGAATCTGCATTTTCGGGGGGTCAGAGCACGCGGTTTATGCAGAGATGATGTTTAAGGAACTGGGACTGCACAGAACCACTAAATTGGAAAGGTTAATAACTTGTGCCATGAAACCCTGCAAATTTTTGGCTACCAGAGCTAAACCCTGGACAATGCTGAGCTCTCTGCAGGAATTGGGCATGGGAGCAATTTTCAGAGAGTGGCAGTGGAGTCGGTTAGTGCGATTAACCTTTTGGCCCACGCTTTAGCCTTTGCCTGGACCCGATGACAGTACTCAGCGCTTTACAGGACACAACTCCTTACATGAGGCCTCTGAGCCTGCAGAACTGAAGCCAGCAGGCTCTTTGCCACCATCTTCATTCAAAAGCCAGGTCAGAGTGAATGAGGTAGCTTTTAGTGAATAAATATTATGGTTGCAAAGAACACGACAGCGACAGCACTAAGGCTGGAAAGCTGCCCAACGCTGAGGATTTTCTAGGAACAGGGAGCAGCTTACGGGCTACAAGGGCTGAAGTGGAAGATCTGCTTACTCACATGAGTAAGGGCTGCTAGCAGTAGGAAGGATTGCGAGATTAAGCTCTTAAGGAATGAAGTGCTAACGGGTCTGCAGTTGCTTACACAGTTGAGGATATGGCCTGTGACATAACACACTCAGCCATGCGAGCTTCGTGTGCACATGTCCATGTCATAATACCAGCAACTTGATAAGTGCTCATAATCCCTCCCATCAGAGACATGAGAGTTACAGCTTTGTAAAAAGGATGTTAAAATCCTGAGAATATACACTGCCTTGTGCCAACACACATCCCTACCTTGAAACATATAAGAGGGGGATACATCTTGGGTGAGATACCCTTACTTCAGCAAGGGCCCTCTCCACCACTTGTCCGTGTTTGCTGGGGAACTGAAGGCCCAGAGCTGCAGGGAGAAGTTTGAAAAGCTCTATTAAATGCAGCAAGATGATTCCTGCAGTGGAGACAGCAGAAGGTGGCAGAGCATCCACCTTCCAGGGACAAGTTTTAGCTCTGAGGGTATGCAGAACAGAGACCTCAAAGGAGGCAAACCACTTTACAGAGCTGGGTGATAACTAAGATAACATAGAGAGCTCATTCAAGTACAAGTGGAAGTGGGGATTTCCTCCTCGTGCTGCCAGTCCAGGGTTGAGAACATTAAGAAAGTATTTAAAATCAGTGTTGGTATGAGTGCACCAGGAGCTTTGGCAAAGTCCAGCTATGAGTCCTTTTGAGTAGTATCATGGTATCATGGCCATATTTCATGCAGTCCTTCAAATCAATAACTAATACCTAATTCTATTAGGTATTATTCTTGTTATTATTGTTTTGTTATTGTTATTATTATTGTCCTCATTATTGCCATCCAGACCGATCGTACTCTCATGGTCGGTATGTAAAGGGCTGCATGGTTTTTTTCTAGCTCACTACAACTTTCAGCCCAACCAAACCTTTTACTCAAACTTGCCAGCTGCCAGTGACAGCAGAGAGAAATGCTTTTTCCCGCCCTCTCCATCCCTCCTGGGTGCATTGAGTTGCCTCTCTGGAATGCAGTACTTCCACGGGATGCCCCTTGCCCTGGACATACAGGCTAGAAACACATCACAAGGGAAATAATTTAGTTACTAGTATCAATCAGCCCCATCCAGTTCAAATGCCTTATAGCACAGAAAAGCAGTGGCATGCTCTAAACGTTGTCCCCAGGAAACAGATTTGCCTTGTAATGATTTTGGAATAAAATTTTCCAAGGGGAAACGAAAGATGAGTGGCAGAAATGACTGACATCCATTTCCTTCCTTCTGTTGTGGGCTATTTTCAGTGAAGACTGTCTTTCCTACTTGCTTCCTCAGAAGTCCACTTATATGCAGTTCCTTCCTCTTTTATCACGAATAGCAAGTGGAAGGACCCTGGAGAGGAGCTACTTTCTGTGCATACGAAGACGGCAGTGTGTTTGCACAACTGTTTTTCACTGGAGCAGCCTTCCCAAAGCAGCCTGAGAAAAAGGACACAGCCCCAAAGAATCTGCTGGGGCAGAGCATGCTCCAGCATGGTCAGCTCTTCCCAGAAGATGCTCCAGCAACAATTTCCATGTGTGCCAACAACAGTAAAACATTGCTCTCATGTAGCATTCTTCTCACCGGCAGATCTCAAAGCACTTTACAATGGCAGCACCTCTATCTCCTTTTCACAGGCAGAAATGATCAGTCCCCTGGTCATTTAGGAGATCACCATACATCCAAGAACGGAAGAAAAAGCACTGGGTTCCCCAGCCATGGCTCCAGCCCTTAGGCCACACTGCTCCTTCTCCCCACCAAGAACTAGGGAAGGCGGTAAAGCTAATTTTATGCTGTTTGCTGGTGGAAAGTCAAGCCTATATCATAGCAACCTTGCTATTCACATTTAGGATGCCTCTGACTTAAGTTCTTCTTTGACAGATCTTCACCTTGGGGACCCCAACCTACGACGGCAGGGCTTGTGAAACACAGGAGATGGTGGACACGCAGCTACAGGATGGCTTGAGGAAAACTCTGTGGCAGCACAACTTGTTGAGGCAACCTCCCCTCAGATCAGATGGGATGCTGTGTCTTCCTGAGCTGAGAGCCCCAAAGCCACCCCTCTCCTGCCCACATGCGTGCGGACCACGGCCGATGGCATCCTGTGCCACTGGCCTGCCTGGTTCGGAGCCGGTGTGTGAGGAGGAGATGAAGACCGAGTCAGGCTGCAGATTGCAAAAGCTGAAGCGGTCAGGGTGAACTTCTCTCGACCTTTCCCTAATCTATCAGTGTTTGAGCACAAAACCTCAGGCTTTCATACACCACACGTTTTCATTCATTTTTACAGATACATTCACACTGCGATTATTCCAGGTTTTTCTGTTTCCATCCCCTGGGGAACAACGAGCCAGGCACAGACAAGACATCTTCTGCCAGCAGTTACGTGCTGCTCTTTGTCACCATTCTCCAACACTATACCGTGAGGGAACTGCTCCTCTCAGCCTTGCTGTGCTCTTTTCATCAGCTGTGGATTTTTTTTTTCCTGACAAAAGGAACTGGAGCCCTCTTGTGTTGAGTTTTGAATCTTGCAACAGTCCCTTTAGAAATCCCTTTAGGTTAAACCACCCACTGTCTGCTCTGCTTGTCTTTGCACTAGTAGCAACATTACATACAATTATACTCCAAAATAGGTTTCATCTTCAAAGGTCACAGACTTAGTTATAGAAAGATAAATAAAAACATCTTATGATATAACCCCAGCCTACTGTAATCTCAGCTACTGAAAAAGATGTCTTTTTAAATCACCGGAGTTTAATTGAGTACCATATATGCCAACTGTGTAGGAGCTATATATTAGAAAGAGCAGGGATGACTACAGCATTTGTGATTTCACTTAAATTTCAAATTTGCCTAGAACGAATCAATCTCTGTGCACACCTGTTACGCAGAGCTGTGCAAAATGACTGATTTCCACTGAGGGGAAACTCAGAGAGAGTTTTCCTGTACCTGAGATATTCCAGTATGTGGCTATGCTAGAAGAGCACACACGCTTGGGAAGAGGCAGCATCTTAATTGCTGAGAATTCCTGGGATTATGTGAAACGGATGTAAATTTGGTGTTAGTTTTCATTAATTATTATAAGTTAAGCTTTTCTGCCTCTTTTAGTGATATCAGCTTGGCAGTGAAAGCTGATGTTGAAACCACTGATAACACAGTATCAGTATTTTATTTTGAGAAACTTTTATCTATGCAACCACAATCATGTAACTTTTTCAAAGTTGGGGAAAACCTAGGATTCTATTTGCTTTAGGTTTGTATGTGGGAAGAGATTTTAATTTGTTGCAGTACCCTTCTGATAAAAGTTGCTATAAAGCAATCTATTCAAAGACATTTAAAATTGTTTCTATTGCAGGCTCATTTAAGACATCCTAAAAAAATTGTTACCCGTGCTCTTAAGTCCTTTATACGGGCTTCAGACAGTCTCTAGAGAGGGATTCTAACTCTATATCATGCCTTTTAAAGCCATTTTATTAGAGGTTGTTTGTACTATTATTTGGTACAAATTGCAATGATATTTTGCAGACTGGTGAGCTGACACGGTCTTTGCCCTGTAACGCTCACACTCTCGTTGAGAGACACGTGATCTATGGGATAACATCACGTAGTACGTGGCCTTGTAGAGACACACTCACTGTGAAAGTCAGCCTTAAAAGGTCCCACAAAGGAAGCAGTTTCTAAAGAGGGTTTTGAAGGTGGGGGAAAGGAGAGGTCACGTTATTAGCATGAGTTGAGCCCCCTCTGCCACCAGTGCAACGCTTGGAAGACTCAGACCCAAGGCTTTCCCGGACAAAGTACTCACTAGCAAAGAAGTAGATGCAAATGTTGTGCCTTTCACTGCTTTCACTACACGTTGCCATCTCCCCTGTCTTTATCCAAGACCATGTGTTTCCTGCGTGAAAGAGAGAACCTAAGCTGCGGACCAAGATTTTCTGACTGACTAGAGCTTTCCAGGCTCCCAGACTGTAAGACAACACAGGTACATGGCTTTTCACAAACTGCTGAGACACCCTCTCAAAATTCAGGCCTTTTAAAGATGCTTCCAGTTTTTCTTTGGAAAAAAAAAAAAAAAAGGGCCAAATAAAAATGGCCAAAAACATTAATCCCTTAAAAAAATCTGTCTACATTTGTTTTGCAACGCTTGGAAGACTCAGACCCAAGGCTTTCCCGGACAAAGTACTCACTAGCAAAGAAGTAGATGCAAATGTTGTGCCTTTCACTGCTTTCACTACACGTTGCCATCTCCCCTGTCTTTATCCAAGACCATGTGTTTCCTGCGTGAAAGAGAGAACCTAAGCTGCGGACCAAGATTTTCTGACTGACTAGAGCTTTCCAGGCTCCCAGACTGTAAGACAACACAGGTACATGGCTTTTCACAAACTGCTGAGACACCCTCTCAAAATTCAGGCCTTTTAAAGATGCTTCCAGTTTTTCTTTGGAAAAAAAAAAAAAAAGGGCCAAATAAAAATGGCCAAAATCATTAATCGCTTAAAAAAATCTGTCTACATTTGTTTGGCAATGCAGATATATGCAGTACAGGTGAAGGTCACGCTTGATCTTTCTTCATTTTGCTTCCTGGCTCTCACCATGTGTCAAAGATCATGATTATAATCTGACACAAAAGCATCTTCAGCAAGTGATGCGTTTCCTCTGCTTGTGGTTAAATGCAACACCTACAGACAAAATGATATTTTATGTTTCAAGCCTGCGGGAACAACCACTGGAAGAGATAATTTACAGGTATTTCAGCTTTTACTGTCTGGATTGCAGCGTGCATCAGAGATTGAACAACAGCGTGCAATTGCTGACTATCACCCCAGCACAGCTGAAATGGAAATAATTGATGCCGATAGTACCTTTCACTGAGAGAGAGTTCCTAATACCTCATGCAAACAACAGCTGTGTGTCTGAGAGACGCAGCGGTCTAACGAAGCAAAGAAGGAAGGCTCTGACAGAAGACATTACGGTAATGTACTGTAATGGGGCTTGCTGATTTGAATAAAGTAGCATGTTAAACGCTCCACAGTCTCTTTGCTGTGTGCCGTGGCCCTATTTACAACTCTATATTTAAGATATTTGCACTCAATACAATTTGAGACAAGCCAACACGCCCAGATTACAATATTTTTCCATTTATTTAATTTTTAAAAATTTAAAAAGGATACATAGAAACTTCATCCCTTGGTGGAAACCTGACAGCTATGAACAAGCTTTGTGGCAGCGTTCCCATTGTTTACCTCTTGGATGCATCTTTTGAAATGAAACGTTTGTCCCAAGACCAAGATCAGCACAAAGTCACCCGTCACTTGTAGAAACACTACTGGTCTCGGAAAATAGCTGACACTTGTTTTTGTAGTCGTTAGAGCAATAAACATGCTTTATTACCCATTCATAATGAGAAAAAAAAAAACCCAAACATTAATAAACTTACCTATTAATAGCTGCAGAGCACCATAACCCGTGTTGTATGCATGGCATTGTGCCTCAGCCCAGGCCCTGCTTGAGCACACGTGTTCCTCCTAACCGAGTCAAGCATACACTGTAATAAAAATGGATGATGGATGCGATGATAATGGATACCATTAAATGATTATAGTCTACTACTCCTTTGACCTCTGCAGCACTTTGTTCTTCAGCCATCTTTTGCAACCCAGCCTCCCCTTCTACATCCAGATTAGAGCATCCATTCTTCCTTCTGCTGCTGCACACCCTCCCCCAGAATATCTTCCTTTGCCACCTTCACCTTCTCAAACATCTTTGGCTTCATCGTCCGTATGGAGTCGCCTGTGGGCCAGGTGCTACCTGGATGGGCTGGGTGCTGTAGGCAGCTGCCCTGTGGGAAGCTGATGGGGCTGCTCCTGCTCAGGCCCCTGAGCTGCTGGTCTTGGCCAAGGGAAGAATTAGACCATAAGGGCTCGATCCTTTTCCCATCCCCTCTGTTCACTGAGATCACAGACGGCATTCGTAAAAGGAGTTATGGTTTCTTTAAGCTACAAATTGCATTTGTAGCGTTAATTAAATCTTATGTTTGACTTGAAATGCAAGCCTTCTTTGTTTTCTTCAAAGTTTCTTGTCATAAATTTCCTTAAAATCAAGGAGACTTAAAATGAAGGATTCTCATAGAAATAGAAATGTTTAATTTTGTTAATTGTAAAATGTCTTTTTATGAACAGTTTAATTGAATCTATGCAGTTCACAACTTTCTGAAATAGCTGAACCAGTGATTATTTTTTTGTTTATTTGGTATTTGTCTTGGCTGGAGATATTGCAGCTAAATCTTTCTCCCCATTTTACCTAGGGACCCTGCTGAGCTCTGGGGCTCAGAGCTGCGTGTCCTGTGTGTTGTTCTTAAAGCATCTCTTGTACCACCTCCTTGCTCTTCAGACACTGGTCTGCCTATGAAGGTGGCATCTGCTCCTTTGTTATTTGACTTTGTTTTGCCTGGTACTCTCCATTTAACACATCAGGAGCACAAGAGTGCCACTGCTGGTAGAGTGTTTCTGCATACATATTTAACATCTTCCCCATAGGCCCAGAGATTTCCTAAAATACTCCAATGGAGGTGTGGATTTGGTTGGTCCACAAGAATTTGCTGGCTGAGGATTGTCTCTGATGGCTGTAAATTGGGAACTCCGGGCTTAAGATTGCGCTGAAGAACGTGGTGCTGAAATCTACTGACCACAGCAAGCTAAGAGGAGTACTGTGTGCAAGTTTTCTGCCCCTTTTGAGGGGTGAAGATAATCACGAGCTCACACCATCCATCACAGGATACCACAACATGTGTCAAGCATTGGAACAGGCTGCCCGGGGAAGTGGTGGAGTCACCATCCCTGGAGGTATTTAAAAGACCTGTAGATGTGGTGCTTAGGGACATGGTTTCGTGGTGGACTTGGCAGTGTTAGGTTAATGGTTGGACTGTATGATTTTAGAGGTCTTTTCCAACCTAAACGATTCTATGATTCTAAGCTGAAGGGGAAGGCTAACAGCTCGGCATGCCCCGTGCAGCCAAGAGGTGGGCAGGACCACACAAGAGCCTCTGGTGTGGCAGTCCCCAGCTGCTAATAGTTCTTCTGCTGTGCAAGGAGCCTTCTGCAATGTGCATCGTGGAATAGGATGGCCAGCAGCATCTGGCATGGGGGTGGGAGGCAGCCTTGAAGTCAGGGAGAGCTGTGACACTGCGCTGCAATGTCACGAGCTGCTACCGCTCGTAGGGCTGTGGAGAATACATGAGAATTGACAGTGAGGTCAGGGAGATAATATGAAGGAGCTAAAGCGGCTGGAAACCTGGAGAGAAAATGACAAGTTCTTTTGCACTTTTTGAAGCTGAACATTATTTACTTCTGGGGACAGATGATCTGAAGAACTGATATAAACTAGTGGGTAAGTTAGAAATTCCAGGAAACGAAGAGAGCATCTCCTTAGAAACTTGGGTAATGAGCAGAGGAAAAAGAGGCAAGGATAATTTTGGATCTAAAATCAATCCTACTAGAATTTTTTGTTTGATTTAAGGAAATATGAAGAAGATGTCTCATTGGTAAGAAAAACCAGCAACAATACAGACAAATGTATTCATGCGTGACTAGATCTGAAGTGTAATTTTCTCAATGACACAATGGTCACCCTGGGTTTTTTTTAGCGTATATGGGGGAGGAGGGAGAAGAAAGTCAACCAGTAGCTCCCCTGACAAGGCAAATCTTTCATCTTGCATAAACCTAACATAATTCCCTTCTTGCCACAGGAACCGCGCTGCAGACACTGAATTTCTGGTTCGTACCACTCTGTGAGCGGGTGTTCGAGGGCAGGAAGCGCTCGGCACAGGTTAGGTTCAATGGAGACACGGTTCGCTGACTGTCCCAAGTTTAAAAGCATCATGTTTTAAGTTCTGCAGACGCCGGAATGCAAACTGGCCGACAAACTTTTGTGAATTGGACCACGAGTCATGATTAATTTATCAAGCTGTTCTAAATACATCAACTAAAATAACGGAAATATAAACAAAAGTTATGTAATTCCGCCTTGCCTGTGCTTGGGCCCGGCTTGTGATGGCGGAAATATAAACTGAACTAGAGCGTATAAAAAGATTTCCAAGAAAAAGCCTTTGTTTAATGTTTCCTACGCATCAGATATGCCACTTGCCTCCCAGACGCATATACTCTAAATCATGCTTTTGCTGTCCACAGAAAATTCCTCCATCTATTTATACTTTCAAATCTATGATCTTATACATTAATAAATAGTAATGAAGTCCTGAAGTAAATATCAACGTTAAGGTTTCACTGGAGATCTTGCTGACATTTATAAATATCTGCAGCTTTCATGGTTCAGGACACTGGCAGAGCTTACAGATTCTGTTAAACTTTATCACATAATTGTACGTAAGGTCTCTCTTTTAAAAGTATAATGCATGGGGTTTATGGAATATTTCTGTGAGGCAGCACTGCATGTGTTTGCTTGCTTTATCCAAAGCCGTGTTTCTGTGAAGCTGTATCTTAGCTGACCTACTAAACCCACCATTTTTCATCTCAGCTGACACCAAACAGCACACATAGTCTGGACTTTCCCAAACTGTGGAAATATCACTATCTTGTGATTACTCACTACTCGGAATTAGTCATCCATTTATATGTCTGTCCATTTATACGCTAGGAGATAATCCAGCAAGATTAATAGCCATTTCACTTCTTGTGTATGCCTTTGTCTATCAACAGGATTACAGGACTTGGTTCCCCGTGGTGGAAAGTTTAGCTCAGTGACCCAAGAAATACTTTCCAATTGAACACTGTCATTGCCCTGCTCCAAAAGGTGAGAGAGAGGAATTCCACAATACAGCCTGGAACTGAACCGGATATGGGACAGTCCTGGGCCAGGGATTTTGCTGCTAGGATAAGGCCAAGTTGAAGAGGTGAAGAGCATCAGTAGCAATTTGAGTCCGTCTTCTCCCAGAGTTGTTTAAGTGACCAAGAGCAAAGGACTTGGGATGGAAATTAATTTGGGCCTCAGATTCAGGGGCGGTATGGTGATCTCTGAGCCAGTTTCTTGCTGAAAGCTCCTAATCAATATTGCCTTACTCTGTGCAAAAAGACAGATGCTGTAACATAGTCAGAGTCTTAAGTATGCAGTATCTTGCATTTATACCAACAGATGGGGAAGTGGGAGGGAATTCTCCACTCCAGAGAGCTCTGACAAAGTATGGATTTGCTCCTTGTACAACAGGGAAGGTCCCCACTGTCTTTGGTCTCCCAAGGTCTGCCTATCCAAGCAGGAATCAAATAGCTGCAGTCCCTGTTCTTTGCTAGAACTAGTAGGAAATCACTAACTTCCAGGAAAAATAATGGTTAAAAGTCCCTTTTTACATGGTTAAACTTTCACACTCCAAGAAAGTCCCATGCTCAGTCGCCCTCTGTCTAACATTAGATTTCATGGAGGCTTTGGGACAGTCAGATCGAGAGGAACTGATGTTCAGACAAAACTCCCTTGGTTAGTGCGCAGAAGTTGTCATACAGATACAGATGCTCCCAGTAACTCTGCACTGGCTGCCTGGGACTGAAAGGAACTTCGTTCACTTGCTAAATGGATTCTGCCAGCACTTCTAAAGCCCGAACAGTACCCTCATTTAAAGGAAGGTGAAAGTATTATGTGTTATCTCTTCAGGAAACTTTTTTATAGATGAACCTCTGGAAACAGCCACCTTAATTCCCTGTCCGGTCACTGGTGATGTAAGACCTGTGATTGTCACTGGTACTGCTGAGGATGAGACCTTGAAGAGAACGGCCAAGGCAGGCAGGATGGACTACTGTTGAGGCAGACACTAGATCTCAGGAACAGGTGGGATTTTGCTTGCAGGCTACAGGACGAGCTCCGAGCACACCATGTAAAAACAGCTTTTAAAGAGAATTCATGAAGGACCTTTAGACTCTCTTCTCTCCACATTTCCGGAGATGTATTTATACTGGCCTAAAATAAATGTAACATAGAGGAAGGGAGACCGGCTTGCTGCATATGCCACAATACAGATCAAGTCAAGCGAAAAAGCCAGTGTTGGTGGCACATGAAAAATTAGCTCCCTGAAGCAAAGTAGGCAACGACTTATTTACGCTGGCTGGAAAAAAACGCTTGTTCTATACACTTGTTCTTCTACCTATAGCTCTTCGCAAGTAAGGCTAACTTGCCTGGTGGTTTTGCATATCAGTTCTTTGGATTAGACACAATAATGTCTGTAGATGCTGGCTAATGGAACACGGGTGAGCTAAAGCACTTGGGCGTGACTCATGGGTTAAGACATGTAACTCCACCCCCAATTATCCACATTCTGATAAGAGGAGGAAAAGCAGTGATGAAATAATTGTGTACCTAAAGAAATGTTGTAAGGTCATGTTCTGATCCATATTTAGCAGTTTTAAATTGCAAATTGGCACAATGAACCCTGCTTACAGAAAACTGCAGAGTGTTTGCCCTCATGTCCAACTTCAAGGACCCGAGAGGGGTTGAATAGAAGAAGATTTACTCTCATTTAAGTTCTAGTGTCTGTACCAATACCAGGAGCTGTCCCAGCAGTGAGTTGCAACTGAGATTAAAACAACTAAACCGCTTTCAGCATACCCAGTGCATCTGGTTAGGACCCCCACCACTGCCTCTGCTTTGCCTTCTCCATGGCTGAAGACCTTGTCCAAGATGCAGACATGTGTGTGACCCCCACCAAATGCTTCATGGCACCACAGTGCACAAAAAACCCACCTGAGACCCAAGGGCTGTGCAGAGGCAGGCGCAGTCCTCGCTGTGAAGACCAACTGGTCTGGTTGAAACCAGCAGGAAAGACGTGTAGGGTAATGGGAGTGGGAGGGAAGGGCCAGTGCAGTTGGATGTGCAATCTCTGTCCCCATTAAGAGAAAGCTCGTTGACTATCACAGCCGGAAAAATGAATTTTAAACATCTTTACATGGACTCACCACATTAGTGCACTGTTTGCTTTATTGGTTGGAACATCTCGCTACTAACCCAATCATTTCTTGAGCGATTTCCTTGCTAATGAGTGTAATTACTGCCTGTTCAGATAAGCCCAAAGGTAACAAAATAACATCCTTTCCACATTTTTTTAATTTTGATTCTCCAAAGACGAGGTCTTTTAAAGGTCATATCTTGACAGAGTTCCTTTTTTACCTCCCTGTTGTGCTAAAATAGATCAGTATTATTGACCTTGACAACAATGCCTGAAAGGTTTAGTGACAATCTATTCTGTATCAATGAGCGCATGAAACTGCTTTTATGGGCTGGGGCGCTCTCCCTGCATTTGATAGCAGGCAGATCGGCTTTTCTTGACAAGGCATCGAGTAAAAAGATTTAATGTATCCATCTCGATGTGAATTGGATCGTACCCTCCTGACATGAGATCCCCAGCCCCGGGGAGAGCCGTGCTCAGCGCTGTGTTGCTGCATTAGTCGCTCGTAATGGCTACATGAAGAAACAGAGCATGACAAGAGCTAAATAATATTGCGAGTGGGGAAATGTCCAGGTTCCCGCAGCCTCGCTGCTTTCCCAGACTTCTTAAACATGAAAAGCAATAAAATGCTTTTCAAGGGGGCTTTTTATTTATTCATTTTTTGAAAACGCTCTTTTTTGAAGCCTGCTCTGTAACGGTAGATCTTGCACAATGAATAAGGCAGCCACGGGTCCTGTTAAGCATCAGACAAGAACTCTACGTTGGTTCTTTCAAGTGGTGGCATATTTGGGGGGGTAAAGCAGCTGATCTGCTAAGGATTAACTGCTCTTGTGCTGCTGACTGGTTTCAAAGGGGCCGGTCCTCAGCCGATGTATGCTCTTACACCCGCTCTGGGGCAATAGGGCCCTCTAAATTGAATTTTTCTTTTCCTCTGGATTCTTTTCTTCACTGATGCCCACTCCAAAATAATCAACAGAAATACAGTTTAAGCTCTGCTTTTGGTGAAACTCTGGCGCAAATGAAGGCAATGTAAATGCGCCAGTGGTGTCAGTGGGGGCAGGATTTCACTTGTTTAGTTAGAAACAGGTTTTGCCAGAATCCTGACTCTTTCCACTTGAGTTAAGGTGATTACTGGGGGAGAGGGGAAGGGGGGCGGGAGAGGGAAGCACTATAATAGATAAATAGATGAATAAAAAAATCACACAGTAGGAAAATGTACAATGACTATTGTTATTCTGGTATTTTGTATTAAAATTTGAAAAACAAAGCACAGGAAAAAAAGACAACAAGATGAAAATTAAGAGCTTTGTTTCAGAATTTACATTTATCTGGTTTAAGGGGTTATAAATAATCCTTGCTAATGGGCTGAGTTACCTCCCATCATTAGTCTTATCTCCACAGTGCCTGTTCTATCATGTTGTTCATTTCAGGGTCAAAAAATTCATCTGGAAAAGCAGCAACACACAGCCGATTTCCCCAAACCCAAGCAGAGAGACATGTTAACCAGCCCTTTCACTGCTCCGCCACTGGGAAGTCAACCAAAGCCTTGTGTGTTTGGCCTCAGGGTGTCCTCCCCTGTATTACTCTGTCTAGAGGTGGCATGGAAGCATCCTGGCAACTCTTCGTGATCTCTTCTGGAGATGCAGGAACGTTGCCCAATGATCAACAGCTTCTGTATCATTCCAAAGGCAACTGGTATCATTGAAAACAACATTTGGAGAGGAAAGGTGCAGCTCTCTATGGCACAGCCCCTAGGACCGGAGAAACACTGAATACAGGTACACCATTCTTCCCACCTGTGTGTGCACAAGGGATGGAACCGTGATGAATGTTTGCCTGTGTGCACACACGTTGCTGAGCACCAGGGTTTATGCAGAGGGCCCTAAAAATCCCATTCCTCTTTCCTTCTCAAAAGAAAGAGTGCAACTCTCCCAAGAAAGGATGTTTCTATATTTCGTGTTTCATCCATATGAGCTTGTTTGATTCCTCTAGTAGCAGAAGGCACAGACAATTGCTGAAAAAGAGCTTTGATCATGGTAAGCTCAGCTGCACTACACATCTCAATGCAAGTCAAGGACCACCACCATTGCTCCCAACATCATTTGACCACAGCATAGTTGCTGCAGGTCTAAGAAATCCAACTCAGCTGGTTGGTAAAGCAAATTCACTGGCGTTCAGATTCCTGCTTCAATCATTTAAAGGGTCGTTTGCAGATCAAAGGGGTCTTGGAAAAAACAAAGACCCAGGTTATTTGAAATACAATCTGGAATAAGCCACTGTGGGGTTCCTTTCCTAAGGCAGCCCCTACCTCCAGGTGTTGCTCTGGGAATGAGAACAAAAGGGGGTGGTAGTGGAGGATGAACAAAACCACCGAAAAGTCAAGGAAAGAATGAAGAGGAAAAGAGAAAAGATTAATCATTCCATCACCAGCAGACTCCTGAGCAGGGCATTTGTTCTTCCCGCATGAAAAGTCCTTCCTTTGCCATCCAAAGCAATCACCTGGCATTTAGCTTGCCTTCAGCCCTTTCCCCCTATTTCAAGCACGTAATTATTTACACCAGGTGCATTGCTTCAACCCATCTCTTATGACGTCCCTATTCACAAGTGAAGGATTGTAATTTGCCAGCCAGCACTGAAGTTTCTTTGTACAAGTCTCCTACCCCGGGTGTAACGTTACATTGACAAGCGGCGCAGCACAATGGGAAGGGAAATAGAATTTACCCGGTGAACAAAGGGCATTAGTGCTCCCTGCCTCTAACCCCAGGTGACTGTACAGAGCTGACTGCGGGGTCCCTGGTGACAGAAGGCTTGGGTCATATAAAAACCGTGAGCGTGGCAGCCGTGCCGGCAGACAGCTACACCTGCAACAGCGCACCCACGCTGCTTTGTGCCCTTACTTCGGGTAAAGCTATTTAAAGCCGGTGCTATTTAAAGTTTAAATTAATGAAAGATTTTAGCTGGCAGGGTCCTTGGTGCTGGCCGAAGGTTTTCAACTCAAGCAGCGTTCACCCCCTCCCTTCCTGGCAGCACACAGGGTTTGCCCCATCGCTGCTTGGTTCCGGCCGTGTGGTCCGGCCTTTTGTGCGTGGAGTTGCCCGGGACTTTGCTGATGGCTGCACTCAGGATCAGGTGCGGTAATAGAAATGCTGTGAAAACTCAGGTCTCGTGGCACCCGTGACACTGCCTCTTTGTTTCACTGAAGCTCCCGGAATTTGCCTGTTGCACCCACACGGGGCAGGACCCGTCCTTCTGTGCGCAGCCAGGAGCTCTCCCCGGCCAGGGTTGATCCATGACAGACGGCCCTGGGCACTGCTGTGAGACAAAGGAACAGAGACAACAATAATGAGAAGAAAGTGAGGAGTGGGATTGTTTCGGTTTGCAGGTCCTGTCCTTTGATTTGGGTTGATGTAGCAAGTCTGGGCATGGATGAACCAGGGGATGAAGGGAGTCTGAGCGCTCCTGTCTTCTTCGCCCTGGCAATGTAGCACACATGCCACTGCACGCGAGGCTGCTTGCAAGCACAATCCCTTTTCACCTATCTAAATCAAAGGTGTCTCCTGTCTTTCCTTCCCAGAAAAATCTCAAGGTCAGGGACCACAACACAGTTGCAAATAAAACTACTGAGACAATGATGCCAGGTAAACACTGTCTCTCCCATCACTTCTCATTGCTCCTCTTCCCTGAAAAGCGTGTGCAATAAGCTAAAGGAGTCCTGGATGCCAGAGGGCAGAAATTCCTGCTTCTTCAACTTCAGCCTACCTCCCCCAGCCCCTGTTGTCTCATCTAGTCTGAGAGTGGAGGCAGGGGGAGCCCCAGTCACTTCTTTTCAGAAGCAACTCTTGTTCCCAGTGAATATGCAGTATAGTCTGGCCATACTTTCTTGTGATCGTGCTCCAAACTTGTCTAAAATGGCAGTCCACTGCTTCTTGTCTGACGCTTCAACCAGGAGGCCAGAGGCCAGAGAAAGGTGCACCAGTAAGGGTCACCTCACCATGACTCACATGTCACACCTGAAAAAGTGGTGTATCCCAGGGGAGGATATAAGGGCCATTACTGTTTAACCTCTTAATTACAGACCTGGGTGGCAGGAGAGAGTGCACCCTCAGCAAGTTGGAAAATGGTATAAAATTTGGAGGAGTGGTTGATACACCAGAGGGTTGTGCTGCCTTTCAGAGGGCCCTCAACTGGATGGGGAAGCAGGTCAACAGCAGTCTCATGAAGTTCAACAAAGGGAAATGAAAAGTCCTCTGCAGGGGAGAAATAACCCCGTGCACCGGCACAGGCTGGGGCCGACCGGCTGGAAAGCAACTTTGCCCAGAAGTACCTGTGGGTCCTGTTGGACATCAAGTTGCCCGTGGGCCAGGCACGTGGCCTCATGGCACTGAAGGCCAACAGCCTCCTGGGCTGCCTTAGGCAGAGCATTGCCAGCAGGTCGCAGGTGGTGCCACCCATGAAAGCCCCATTAGAGTATGGGAAAATCTGTCTTGGACAGGTAGGCTCGCTGGGAGCTTTGCGGCACTGGTGGTGCCCCAGCAGAGTGCTCTTGGCTCTGCTGCCATACATGCTGCACAGACGCTTGAAGATTTCCAGTCCCACCACAAAACCTCAGCCCTGCTGACAGCTGCCATGGGGACTCCCCACCGCACAGCCATTAAACCAGAGGTTACAGGCAGTGCTGCAGGAGAGATTTCCAGTGGGGAAAGGAAGGGTTGGGTGTGCTCCTGCGCATGTAAAAATGCATTTTTTATAATTTTTCCATTTCTTTTGCTTTCTAATCCGTTGCCAAATGCACAAAGAAAATCCAGGGGAGGGCAGCAGTACAGAAGTTGGTTCCTCTGAACATTCCTAAAGCAGCAGCTTACAACAGACTTGGAGAACTATGTGCTGCTGGCTGCACCAGCTTTCCTGAACTCAGCACAACCTTCTGCTAAAGCCCCTTCTGCCATCTGACCTACCCCTGCTAGAGCACTGCTCCTTCTGACACAAGCGTGCCCGTTGCTTGCTGTGAAATACGCTACTGAGGCACCGTTCTGCTCTTCCTGCAGATGCTTCTGACTCATGCTGATCTGCCAAAGATTAGGGAATCCAGCTTTTGAAGTGCTCTGAAACATGCGCTTTAAAAGAATATAAATTAATTGAAGCAACATTGGTCCGAGCCCTATCAAGGCAGAAATCAGACAGAGGCAGGAGGAACGTCCTTGAGCCTTTTTTTTATGGCTTCCTCTGACCCGCAGGCTGGAGGAGGAAGTGGGCAGATGTTTCAAATGGAGACATTACATCACTGGGTTTTTATAGCCTCCATCTGTATGAACTGTAAGACGTAAGTGGGGCCAAGCATAATTATGCCTGAAGAAATTAAGGTATGAGCAAGGCACATGCACAGCCCCAAAGCGTAACTTGTGATATGGGAGAAGTTTGACTTCCCTCTGGGGTAAATGAAGATCTGTCCCTCCTTCCTATCACCTCTACCTTCTGCCTATAAACCTGCAGTTACCTGTAGAGCTCCCAGGACACCTGGCCATGCCCAGGACCATCTGTGCACTCACTGAGACTGGTGTTAGTGAGTCAAAACCAGGAGCACTGGAAAATAATTTGCTTGAGGGACATTCTAGGGCATTTGAAATAACAGCCTCAGCCTTGCTGTTTGATGCAGTAGATATTTCTCCCATGGACAAGTTATTCTAAATTACAAAGGAATAGCATAAAAAAGTAATAAAACCCATCTATCTCCAAATTGGACTTGATCCCAAGCACTGTATGAAATGGACCTGCCAGTGGGATGAGGATCCTATTCAATATACAAGCCCTCACCAGGCTTTAGCTTGCCCAGTTCTCCATGGCTTCTCCAGGTCACCCCCATAACTACCCTTGGAGTTTTTCCTCAGCTGCTGAAAGGAAGAGCACAGAATTAGGTAAGAGGCTGCACTGCACCTTTCTTCGGGTTTTCAGGTTCATTTGGGTCCCAAACATGACAACAGCACGTCTGTTTGTCCCACCCCACCACCTCTCACTGCCTGGCTCTCCCAAAAGAGGAAGCGCTGTTTTACAGCCAAAGAGCAGTATTAGGGACATTATCCCTTTGGAAGGGGCTTGACATGCCTCGGTGAAGGCTTTTGCTCAGTAAGAAGCATTGCAGACCACATGTGTAGGTTTACCATATTGCAACATCTTGATTTTTGGAGCATGCTGCAAATGCAAGTTTTTTATCAGACACTACAGATTCAGCCTACGGATAGATAGGAGACCACCAGCTTTTGATTTTCTAGCGACTTTTTATTAATTCTATTTGATTTTCTAGAAACTTTTTATCCATTTCTCTATTCTGATTTCCTATTCCATTTCCTCGGCTATTTTTTCATCATTCTGCATTATAATCTGTTGAGATGAACAGACAGTTCTGGCCTCTTCCCATTTGTTACATGGGATTGTTTTGTTTTTCATTAACCTGTTTCTCTTTTTGTTGCTTTTTGTTCTGGAAAGCATACCCCATCTGCAAAGAGAAAGAGAAGGTGAGTGCAGCATTTTGACCCTCAAATTTTTGTCCAAATTTCTACTGCGGAGGTGCCTGGACCTTGCCTTCATACCGGCTGCATTTTCTACTGCTCAGTTCCGCAGCAGCCCGACTTAGTGGCAACAGCCCAGATCCAGCATTCACCACTAACCAGGAGAAAGAGGCCATCCTATTCGAGGACATCTCCCTGAAAACAGGCAGACAATTATTTGAAGCACAGGGAGAAAGAGGGTGAGAAAACTTCAGCAGTGACAGTCTGTTTTACAAGCATTTACAAGTCTCATTTATAAAAAGGCGATTACTGCAGGAAAATTCAGCGTTCACAGCTGGCTGGAAAAATCCCTCAAATATAGCTTCCTTTGACTCTCCCTTCTGCAACAGTTGGGACTCGGTCTGAAATTCAAATTAACTTTCATACCCAGCCGACAATTCCATTTTGTGCCCCAAAGCAAAATTTCCTGCATAATTGTGTGTATTTAGGTCAGTTCTCCATTGTTCACTTCTGCAAAGAAAATAGCTGATTTGCTAGTGGAGAAAATTCCTAATACAGTTTTCAAAAGCACTTTTGCAATTAGAGATTGTGCTTCTAAATGAGACGGGAACATAGGCATGTATTTGCTTGGGTACCGTCTTGAGACTTTCTCTGTCTGTTTTTGACAGCAGGGTGGCTTCATTTAAACACAGAGCATATTTGACACTTGTACAGGAACAAAGTGGTTTGCCGAACTATCTTTTAAAAAGTAGGTATCCTATTTTCATACTTCTATCAAATATTAACCATAAGTACGCAATACGTGCAAATATTAATATAACTAATTAACATTTAATCTAGAGAAATAACACTTATCTTTCCCTGTTCTACGGTTATTTTCACTGCAATTTTTCCCTACGCTTAATTTGTGTGAGTTTCTTTTATTTCTAAATTTCTGCTGTGAGAAGTACTCTGTTATTATCTTCTGTTTATGTTTGACTGTAAAGCACCAGCCACATGCATGGACAGATCCGTATAAACATTTTAACTCGAGCAGGTATCAAATTAAAACAAAATAGTCTGAGCTGAGACTAATGAATAAAAAAAGCTCTCTGGAATGCTCAGTTAATTTGCTTAGACTAGGGATCTATGCAAAGTGATGTCTTTATCTCTGTATCTTGCAGAGAAGCAAGGAACATGACTCAAAATGTGTATTTCCTCTACATCTTAAGAGACCCATGGTCTGGTCTTGTGGCTTCATAAATATTTTTGTGAATGTGCTGCCAGAACAGGTCCGAACAGTTTGAACACATCATGCGAAAGGCCCCATCAGGGCTGTAATCCGGGCAATGACACCAAAGGTTGGGCAGTGGAAAGCCAAAAGCTGATGCTACATGTAGATTTCTAAGCATTAATTAAAAAATCAAATCAAATGTCTACACCACCACACCCCCCCAGATGCTTGTGAGGGACAACAAAGCATGGCAGATCTACCTCAGGATGCTGGGAGAGAGGGAAAAAAGAATCAGGTCAAAGCACACAATGTACAAATCCTTGGGATGCCGTAGGGCACAGTAAGCAACGACCTCAGACTGTTTTGAAAATCGATTACAGAAGGCCTTCAGCTGAATGGAGTCAATGACCCTATCTGTGCATGGCAAAAGGAAAACAGCCACATCTTCTCTGAGCTAATACACACGAGGGTTCCTGGCCCGACATCCTCACGGTGACTGGCAAAAGGGGACCTATGGAAACAGCCCCTCCCAGCTGTTCTTCAGACCAGGAGAGGAAAACATTGGCTTTCTTTTCATAAAGATTTGATTTCTACGAGATCAAAATAGACAAACCCCAGTTTTCCTCCTCCCCTTCGAAAAAACATCACCAGCTGTGCTAGGGGTCACGACGTAATAGACAAAGAACGTGTGTAATTCAGGAACTACAACTGCCTAATGAAATATATGTCAAAAGAGACAGCTGGCCTGAAGGCTTGGGTTGCCCAGTGCCTTTGTCTTAAGGTTTTCTCTAGCTAGAAGTACAGGAGAATTAGGACTGGTGAAATGGGGTGAGTTCTATTTCCTATATCCAATATCTCCTGTATTTTCTTTTTTGCACTGAAGCTTTCACCCTTCTGGATTTGTTACTACTGTCCAGTCAAAGCTGTTCTGCTTAGGCAGCGTAAGCCATAACCAGCACAGGAGAACGAAGGGGTTTGCTCCTGGTGAGCAGAGCATTCAAACACAGGAGAGAACCACTGAGTGTGATTTGGGTGGCAAAGAAGCGGCGATATTAAGACTTACGATGCTCCAGCAGACATAGAAAAATGAGTCTTATTGTGCTAGTACTCAGGAGACACCCTGCTTCTCACAGCTGTTTCTGTCCTCCTCATTAGAGCAGGAGAACTACCAAAGTTGTTGGTTCGCTGATGTGCATTGAGTCTGCTCTCTCCATCAGTGCTTGAAGCACAAAAGATATTTATGCTAACCATATAAAAACATTCTTAAAGAGATAAAGATGAAGGAATTTGGAATAAGGTTGGAGACCATTACTTGTAAAAAACTTGTAAATTGGAGCACAGGGATTACATTGCTTAAAAGCGTACACTTTTCAAACGTGGAGAACATGATATGCCAGCACCAGTTCACTAGACTAAATACATTTTCCAGGCAACGGTGCAAAAACCTTTTGAAGTCAAGCAATACTGAAGCCAAAAAAATGAAGAAGGGTCAAAAGTAGCTCAATTAATTTTCTTTGCCTTCTCTAATGTAGACTGTACAATTGTGTCCTCCTTTGTTTCTCTCTCTTCTTTCAGAAAAACCCATAGCAACGGCAGAGGAAATGAATTGCGGGTTCACTGCCACAAAAACATATGAATGGGCTTACTTTTAAGCACGCGAGAAGCTCACTGACTTCAGCTGGGACTGAAATGTTCAGCATATGCTGCAGGACTCTGCCAACGCCGGACCTACCGAGTGGAAACAGACTAAATGTCTACGCGCCACCAGATAAGCTGAGACAAGGTATTCACACTAGAACATGAATTAGCTGCCTGTAGAGGTGGGTAGGAAAAGTTTAGCTTTTTAGCAGTGCACCTGAGAGCCTCAAACCCTATTAGAGCTGGTAGGTGGTGTAGAAAGCAAGCGTGCACTCTTGCTAATATGAGAAAATGTAGAACGCAGAAGATGCAAGAGGGAATACAACAACACCTAGAGGTTTTGCAGACTTTTATGGAATAGTCTGGCAGCTACAGGCCAAAAAGAGACAGTTAAGGAAGAAAAATCAAAGGGATCGGGTGTATGCGAGAGGTGGCAGAAGGAATGTGCTTCACTGCATGCAAAGCAAGAACCAACCACAGAACAAGACCCAACTGATTTGTGTACGTAGGGAATATAAAAATCAGGCTAAAGGTTACAGTCTACCTAGAAATAAGGTGATAAGGCGAGTACAGCCCCTTATCAAATTTTAATATGACAGCTTTGTATTAGCTATTAGATAATAAAAGCTGGGCTGTGGCCTGCAGCAGCTTTCTTCTAGCGCTGAACTCATGCCCATGCCGAGGTTTTCAGCTGCAGGTAAGTTGAGACCCTCAGCCTCAGCTCAACATCTGAAACTGGGCAAGGTTCAGCCTGTTAGGCTGGCCACCTATTAATCTTTCCTAGCAGAACAATAAAGTTTTCATATGGAAACTCCCGTAAGTTTTAAGAGTGTAAAAGCATTAAGCTAATGTATTTCTGTAATTAAATATTTACATTACTTTATTTCAATTCATGCTGTACATTTCATTGCGAATTTTTTCACTAAAAGCCTTCTAAAATCAGCCTTCCTTTTTTGTTGTTGTTGTTGTTGTTGGTTGGTTGGTTTGGGGTTTTTTTTTCTGAAACTGATCCCTGATATCCTGCCAGTCTCCAGTTCATTACTGGGAGTCAACAACAATCAACTGGAGGGTGACTTCACTTACTTTTCATATTCCAATTGCATACAGTCTTTTAAAGATAGTTGAAAGTAAGCACTAAAATCCCCCAAATAAACAAAACATTGCAACAATAGCAAAAAAAAAAAAATAATCCCCAAAACCTCTGAAGTGCACACTCCAGGATACTTACAATATGAAGTAAAACGTATTAGGATTAAGACTGATTTAAGTTGATCATGTCACTTCATATTCTTCAGGTAACAGACTCCCACTACATCCAAGACAGGGATGAGCACTACAAAACCAAGAAATCACTCTTCTAAAGGAACACTTCAAAAGGCTTCTGGTCTTTTGGAAAAAGTAATTTGGATAAGTAGGAAAAGCAGAAAAACAAAGCACAGCTTTGGCTGTGAGGACGACCTGGAGGACAGCCATGTCCAAATATCCTATTCCTACTGTCTAGATCTTAGTCTAGGGACTTCATGGATTATTTTTAAAACAGTCCAGAAAAGCTTTCGTTTCCTTAAATCCCCCCCCCCCTTTTTTTTTTTGCATGCTTGTAACATACCTTGAATTATTTTGTTGAAGTAAATGATACATAGCTGTTTTATCCTTATAGTTTATGGGACAGGACTCAAGTTTCAGAAGAAGGTGACTGTTCTCACCAAGATACACTTGGTATTCATGACCCAGCAGCAACTCTGACGTACTATTTCAGAGTAAGGGGGAAGAGCCACAATCAGCTTTGGCAAGATGGTACTTCCTAAAGAGAATCAGTGGGACACTGGACAGTGTCACCGACACTTCCACTACTAAGGAGTGGAGGTGAAGACAAGAAAACACATATAACTAATAGTGTTTACTTCATATTCGCTCTACTGTACAAATAAACTCACTGGTTTAAATGTCTATTCAGCAAACTTGTAATTCAAGACAAGCCTAAGTGGTAGGTCACAGTGAAGTTTTCTGTCCTGTTTAATAGGTTAAAAACCTGGCTAGCAAATATTTTCTTAAAGTAGAGAATAAACACCAGAAAATGTTGCTAATTGGAAAAAGAAAATAAATCTTCCTCAACAGCTGTGGCTCATAAGTAGGATCTTTGAAAGGTTGCAGAAAATTTTAGGTTTTCCCACTGTCAGTAAAAAAATTGGAAAGTTTTCACTAAAATTGGTAAGTACAAATTAATTTAATCAATATATGAATTCTCATTATACTAATGAACTTCTACTCCTGCAGGCTCCCAAATGACAGCCATACACCAAGTTCACTCAACTCCCAGAGCCTCTCATTTGTATGCATATTTGCAGGGATAATTGTCTTATTTATATCAGTAACTATAAACAATTCTTCTTGCTACTCTTTGCCAAATTCACCTTCATTCCTTCAGAACTACATTGCATTACAATAACCTCTTACGTTCTTAAAAATTGTGAAATCTAAAACTGAAATCACCACTAAAGGATTTAACTGGGCTTCAGAGTTCTCCCTCTTTTAAATCAGCCCATGTAAATGCTGTCTGATTTAATTCAGCCACAATGAACACCTTAAACTAGTTTAACATTTCTATCTAAACACCTGATGACAATATTCAAATTTAATATTACAAGTCAAGCATTAAAAAACCCAACATTTAAATGAACCAACAATGCTATTCAGAGGTCTGTTATTCTTTGGCTTTGTGGTGGGTTGACCCTGGCTGGGCGCCAGGTGCCCACCAAAGCTGCTCTGTCACTGCCCTCCTCAGCTGGGCAGGGGAGAGAAAATATAACAAAAGGCTCGTGGGTCGAGATAAGGACAGGGAGAGATCACCCAGCAATCATCATCACAAGAAAAACAGACTCGACTTGGGGAAAATTAATTTAAGTTATTGCCAAACAGAGTGGGAGAATGAGAAATGAAACCTAAAACACCTTCTCCCCACCCCTCCCTTCTTCCCGGGCTCAACTTCACTCCTGATTTTCTCTACCTCCTCCCCCCGAGCAGCACCCAGGGACAGGAAATGGGGGTTGTGGTCAGTCCATCACACATTGTCTCTGCCACTCCTTCCTCCTCACACTCTCCCCCTGCTCTGGTGTGGGGTCCCTCCCATGGGAGACACTCCTCCATGAACTTCTCCGACGTGGGTCCTTCCCATGGGCTGCAGTTCTTCACAAACTGCTCAAGCTTGGGTCCCTTCCAAGGGGTGCAGTCCTTCAGGAGCAGACTGCTTCAGTGTGGGTCCCACACGGGGTCAAAAGTCCTGCCAGCAAACCTGCTCCAGCGTGGGCTCCTCTCCCCACGGGGCCACTGGTCCTGCCAGGAGCCTGCTTCAGTTCAGGCTCTCTGTGGGGTCACAGCCTCCTTCGGGCAACCACCTGCTCTAGCATGGGGTCCTCCATGGGCTGCAGGTGGATATTTGCTCCACTGTTAACCTCCACAGACTTCAGGGGGACAGCCTGCCTCTCATGGTCTTCACCACAGTCTCCAGGGGAATCTCTGCTCTGGTGCCTGGAGCACCTCCTCCCCCTCCTTCTTCACTGACCTTGGTGTCTGCAGAGCTGTTTCTCTCACATATTCTCACTCCTCTCTTCTGACTGCTGCTGGTGTTGTTCAGTTCTTTTTTGCCTTCTTATATACATAATCCCAAATGTGCTACCATTATTGCTGATGGGCTCGGCCTTGGCCAACGGCGAGTCCATCTTGGAGCCGAATGGCACTGGCTCTATTGGACATGGGGGAAGCTTCCAGCAGCTTCTCACAGAAGCCACCCCTGTAGCCCCACAGCTACCAAAACCTTGACACACAAACCCAATATGGGCTTTGAGGAAAAATACACCAAAACATAAATTTCCAAGTAGATGGGATAAAACACTCTTTTTACAAGCTTTGAGCTAGAAAACACGAGAAAATACTCTGTCTCCTATGTTTGCTCCGTTAGCGTGAGCCAAGGCTGAGTCAATCCTATGCAGGAATTTTTGTTTTGTAATCCACGGAAAACATTCCCTCATTTTGCTTGACAACTCAGTAGTTCTGATTTTTAATCCTTAAAGGGATGGGGAATCTTTAGAAAAGACAAGTTTGCTCCAGGTCACAGGTGACAGCAGAATACCCTCCTGCCCCCTCCTCTGGTTTAATCTGTATAGTTCATGTCAGAATCCTACCAGCTTTCTGTCTATAAAGATTTCCAGGGAAGACAAAATGAGAACACATAACATATAGACTCATTTTCCCTGCAAATCATACTGGCTAAAACCAGTGTAAAGATTTATTTTATCCTTTAGCATCCTGAAATTCTTACAAATTACATTACAAAAGTCCATCCTGTATTTTACAGTACTGAATCAGGACAGAAGATACAAACAGATTTTCTTCCTGTGTGACTTGATTTTCGAAGAGTTGGGCATCCTAATTGATCCGTGGCTCTCTTGAAAACCCCAGACCAGGTGACTTTCTGGGAACAGGATGGCAGAGCCAAGCGTATACTGCTTTGTCTTGGAATTTCAACATGTAAGGGGAAAAACAGTGAAAAGGGTTTTTTTTTCTTTTGTTACTGTGACTAACAAATAAGCCCTCAATATTCCATTTTAATATAACTAGCTTGAGTCAGAAACCTGGAGGAGGCCTGATAAGTTTGTAAATTAGCGATAATAAAACAGATGTGAAAACAGTTCATGGCATACAACTCAAATACACACACACGATGTAATTGCCTGTTTTATTTAGTGGAATCACTTTTGTAGATTAGAAATATTTCCAATTCCCATTTACTCCAATGCAAGCCTCCACCATCGACAGGCATAACGCAGTTTGTTCAACTGATACCAAACCAAAAAAAAAAAAAAAAAAAAAAAAAAGAAATACACGAATCTCAAAAGTTAAGTTAGAAACTAAATTCACACATTTTCTTTGGGACCAGGAATCTGTACATAGTACAAAATATACATTTATTGAACTTTCTGTAAACACACAGTTTGAATTGTGTAAAACTGTAAATAGTGGGTGAACTATGTGGAGAATAATTTATTATATATTGTTATACATTCTACTTAAGGAAAATAGTTATGCTCTTGTATATTACTCTGTTAAATTTATAAATTCCATAATGAAGCTGTGTAATCTGCAAACATGCTTTTCAAGCTTAAATCTCTCCATTCGTAACACACATTTATACAGGTCATCAATGAAAAAAAGTTACACTTTCCACAAAATAGATATAAAGAGGTCATGAATTTTCTAAAAAGACAGGCACAGCATGTCACTACAAACGAGACTCTAATGATACGATGTGGAGTCAATTCTGTGAGAAGACAGGTGAAAACTCTCTAATTCAGCATGTTTGTACATGGCCGTAGTAACAAGACAGATGCTAGAACCCCAAATCTCTGCTTTCACAGGTTTATAAAGCAACCAGTTCTGGAAATCAAAGCTCACACTTTTGAAACCTGCAGTATGCCCTGGCTAGGACAATCTAGGCTTTTGTCTTGTATTAACCCTTCGTTGCTAGCAATTTAGTTTTCCGAGCAGCGAACTACCCGGCGCGATTTGCCAAGAACATTCGCATAATTCAGCACTTCCTCCAAAAACTAGATTCCTGGCACCAAAGAGTTAGATCCGGTTAATAAACACAACTTAACTCTCGGTACTCAAGGTCATGCGAATCACACCATCAGCAACAAAACGTATGCTAGCAAATCCCAACTCTCAGCATCAAACGATTGCACAGCATTAACCCGCAGAGCGCGTGGCAACAGGTGCCGCAGCACCACACATACTGGGAACTCTGCTGTATAACGCCCAGTTTCCAATTTAAGAGTCTGAAAATTTCAGATTGCAGCAGACTTGCTAGTCCGGCATCAAACACTCAGCAAGAATAAAAAGTTCCCCTAAAACCACCGACAAAGATCCTTTCAAGTAGGTCCATCACCGGACATGGAAATAATGCTACGTAAAATTCAGCACATTTATTCCTAGATTTTTGGGGTCTCATTGTTTTTCTATTCTGGGTAATTCATTTTGGGTTTTGTCCTTTTATTTGTTCTTTACAGCTAAAAGCACTACATCAAAGACCGAACCTCTTTAACTGTGCCCTTCTGATGTTTTAAAAGAAAAGAAATGCTTACACGTTTAAGTAATTATGAAATTGTTATCTCCAATTAATCTAACATTTTGCTTTAACATTACCACTGTCTTCCCTTTGACTTTGAAAAGCTTTTTCAAAACCAGAACTGGATAAAGATTACACTTCTTTTTCATTCCAAGAAAAGTGAGGCAGTTAAGGCTCCAACAATACATGTGCAAACTTTACATATTGCGAGTGAAACTCCATCAACGTCAGCAGGATGTAAAGTTAAGTACGTGCTCGATTTTCCCAAGACTACCTTAATTTAATTTTCCCCTGTAGTTTGAACAAAAATACTGTGCTTCAGCCTGAAATCCCAGCAATGAAAATGAAATGGGCTACTCGGTATTTCCACTGCTCAGACTGGGTTGAATTCAGCAACGCAAGTGAAATTAAACTCTGGACCTCCGTCTATAGCCATTGACAGAAGCAAAAGTACGTAATGTCTTATGACCCGGCAGTCTCAGTTTTCTCATTTTTCTTCTCAAAAGATATTTCTCAAAAGAAACAATAGCACCTCCTTCAACCCCGTAGGCGTACTCACAATGTGTACCAAGAGCCCTGTCTACTTCAGCTGTAAAAAACCCCATGCTCCCACCGGCTCTTCAGAGCCATACAGTTAATGGAAGCAAAAATGAATTTCATTTTTAGCTCAGCGTTATTGAGCAAGCTGAGAAGCGCAGATGTAGTGTTCTTAAAGGACAATGTTACTGACACAGCACTCACCCTTGCAAATAAACAGCTGGTTACACGGTAGTAACATCCACTGGTTTTATTCTTCTTTTTGTATTTTTGGGGGGAGGAGGGGAGTTAAAAAAAAAAAGTAGATGTCTAGTCATATTTTTAAAAGCATTTAGGCAGGAATCAGTACAAGTGACGTGTAAAAATCTGGCCAGACATAAAACAATATATACTCCAGAAATCTGACCTGTCTACCCGCCTCTACTGAAGTTTTGACACTTTCAGAATAGAATTATTTCATTAATTCTATAAAAGGTGTTCTGAAAGTTAAGCCCACTTTGCCAAATTTTGTGGTTGCAAAGGTTGGGAGTTTTGTTGTTGTGGCATTCAAAGCAAGCCTTCCCCAAACCCCTTTCCTAAAACACCATTATCACTCCAGTTCTCATAGCTTGGAAGAAAAGACCCGAGAAGAGTATCGACACGAGGGAAAAAAATAGATCTGGTTTACTGCTACTCAAAAGGAACGTCAAATAAAAACACAGATAAATCAAGGAATACGCCTAGAGCCTAGGTCACCATGGGTCAACAACTCTGACACGATCGGGAGATAAAAGCTCCAGACATTTTTTTCACATATTAAGCAAACAGTGTAGAAATATGTGGAGATTTTTCTGGAAACAAGTTTTCAGTGGGAGATAATGTAAACTCAACTTTTAGCACACCATATGTTCTTCTTTTTTTTTTTTTACTTGAAAGCAATTAGTGGTCCACAAGAAGAAAGAAAAGCTTTAAGTTTTCCTACAGCTTCTTGAACTTCTGTGAACAAATGCCACAGCCCAGGTGACTGCTACCTTATTTACAAAGCAACATTATTAAGCAAAATAAGGCTCAGAAGAGGTTCAGAAGGTGCACGCCTGAGTCTGCAGAGACCTGCAGACCATGCGAGCACCCCACAGAGACAGCTCAGAAAGAGCTCACCAAAAAGATCGTATTCTCTCACAGACAGGTCAGTCAAAAGTACTTAGTCCCAGACTGTTAACTTCTAAGTTTTGCTCCATTTTTACAGCTTATATCAGGCATCACATTCATTTTATGCACTACAGCATCCTAGAAATTCATGTGTTGTACCTCTTTTTGCCACCTAAAGAGTTCAAAAAAACCCGCCACCTATCCAGCCAAGTGGAGACTTTATACCCTGTATTGGTAGATAAAGGCTCGGGTTATCACAGAATCACAGAATTTTCAGAGTTGGAAGGGACCTCTAGAGATCATCTAGTCCAACTCCCCTGCTAAAGCAGGAATTACTAGAGCAATTATGATCATCTGAAACTGATGGAGCTGTAGAACAAGGAGCTACACTAGTTATCTAGGAGACATTATTTTCACACCTCATGAAGTTTGGCACAGAGTAACAATTCCATTTTCTACAGAAAACCGTCAGGCACAGGTCTACACAGTTTTGCTGTTTCTGACCCTACACAAGGTACATCAGGTTTGTATTAAAATACTGTATTTGCCAAACGGTGAGGAAAAGGGTAACATTTTACAAAAGGTTAGCCCGTTACAGACACGGCCAAATTAAAATATGAAGAAATTTAAATATACCAAGTCATTTGCGCATGAAAGCAATTCAAGAAGGGGAAGGTAGAGATGAAGGTGAACATCTCAGCATGATGAAATTCTGATGTACGTCGAAAAAGGTAAACCACAACAACCATATCATCAACCTAATTGTGGCAGCCATGCTGCCTATCCCACAGGACAGAGCTACACACATCTAGAGAAAGCAAACAGAAAGTAAGTTTGTCAGCATGGAACAATACATCAGATGACATTAAAACCAAAGTCTCATGATTCCAGTTTTAAGAAAAAGAATGTTTTCCAACGCAAAATAAGTTTAAGTATGGAGTGAAGAAAGATCTGCAAAGGCTTCAATACTCCCTAACCAGGTCAATCATTAATCTGCATTTAGGGCGCAGTTTCCCAAACTGTGGCAAAAGGAGTGGTGCAACCATTCCTTTACTCTCAGGCCTGTCTCCCCACACTGCTTCTTGCCCTAAATCCAGCTATGGGATGCTGGTACATCGACTTACCCAGCTGAAGAATACAGTTGTGGGGTTTTTTTTGTGTCTCCTAACTGCACAGCCACGTAAGCATGACTGCTGGCACAAAAAGGGCAAGTTCACAGCAATAGTTGAGTCTGGATAAAAGTTGATCATGAAACCATATCCTTAGCTCATAAATTACTAAAGTGTGAAATGCAACAAGAAGTCTATCCTATTCCAGTGTAACAAATTAAGATGAGATTCTTATCAGGGAATCAATTGAAGTGAAAAGCTCTTCCCTAATTTTGTTAAATCACCGTTTCAAGTTTCCAGTTCTTGAACCGAGCAAAATGGCTCAGATTTTAACCTATGTAGAAGAGACAGTACCAGTCTTTCAACAATTTAATGGATGCTGAAGTCAATTTATCCCAAGCAGATGTTAAAATGATTAGCTTTGGCACCTGCACAAATGATGAAGGTAAGTGCTACCATTACTGCTCTGCTGCTCAATATTCATCGAGCTTCTTGCTAGCGTGACACAACCTAGGATTACCGCAATTCAGTGTGGTTTAAGGACAAGCAGGTGAAGTTTCTCCCTCCGATTCTGACTTCTACTGGAAGATTAAAATGAACGATGGCCACGCATCAAGGTCTTTGTGGTGCTGCTCCCTGGCTAGGTAAGAGCAAGCCCTGGCTTCACAACTCGCACGGGTCTCCCAGGCTTCCTCCTGCCCCACCGCGTGTACCGGGGACTCTATTGATACGATGGGATTTACAAAGCCTTGCAAATCTAGGATCCTATTTAATGTAGCGGCATTTAGTTAATCCCACATTGGTTTTAAAACACATTTTAGAAGCCTCTGTCTTGAACGTATTTCAATGCTGAATTAGCGAGAATTATTTGAAACAGTTGTTTATAAAGCAGTACAGGTATTCTCCCAGAACGATCAGTGAAACATTTAATCTGACTATAACAAAACTCACAGAAACCGTAGCCAGTGAAGCTGTCAAATGTAGAAGGAAAACAAAGTCGCATGGCATACGACGCAAAGTAGCTTTACAAATGTCATTTCCTTTTAAAAACAAGCAAATTGGGACCATCCTATTTGAACATGTATTTAAAAATACATCTTTTAACATCACACAATTTTCATTTTTGTCACACAGGAATCTTTTTCCAAGATGGAAATAAATAGCACACAATATTTAAAAAAAAGAATAAAATTGCTGCCTTGCCCCTGAGGTGCTAATGTTTTTAGCATTTAAAAAAAAGTTTCTGGTGCAAGAAGATGATGCACAAAGGTGCAAAAGTGCCTTTTTCTTTTCAGAGCAGTGAAAAGTACAGCTTGTCTCTTTTCTAGGATGCTTTATATATTTAATTCGTATATTTTTTAATCAAAATCTGTATCTAAAATGGCAGTGTTTATGCATACATAATAGATTCAGTGCTCTGACCTCATCAAAACGCTGAACATAGGCGGGAGAGAGAAAGGCCTGAAACGGGCTTTCTTCCGCTACCCTCAAACCTAGTTACATCGCCTGTAGCAATAGCAGAATTATTTTCTTTCTAACCTTTAGGAGACCTCGTAAGAAGAGGCTTCAAATATAATCATTTGTCACTGAGACAGTTTAAGTGATTATGGTCTGAAGTATGGCTTTTCACACCACAGTTTTGCTTCTGATTTTTAAAGTTTAAAACTCAAAGGTTCCACAGTCCAGTTCAAGGTTTTGCAGTTTCCATAACTAAACTTTAGTCTCTATGAAAAAGGACAGAACTTTATCTGCCTCGTCCTAAATTAGGTTTAGCTTTTTGCACTAATACGCCATGTATTATTAAATATGCTTGTTAATTAGGTGCCTGTGAAGCTATAACTTAACATTATTATAGTTTTGCACTCTACAACAAAATTAGACATTTTAAGCATTTATTCATAGGTAGGTAAGGAACCGGTTCTTTAAGCAAAAATTGCTATAAATTTATAAATACAAATAGTGCTTATGTTTTCTTCATTCATGCTTGAACAGATTACAAACTGAATACAATGAAGTTACGTTTAAGCACCCCACATAAGACAAGAGGGATAAAAGAAAAAAGTTTGCTGGTATATACTATACGTATTTCCAAGACACTATAAGTTACTTTTTCACTGTTCAGTGTTCCCTAACTCTGCATTAGTTTTAAGGCTATATATACAAATATGTATATTTCAAAGTTAGGGAAAGACAAATATAGCAAAATGCATTGTACTACATTTTCCTATCAAAAAAGTAATTATACACCAAGTTTTGATCTGTTTAACTGCAATAAATGTTACAATCTACTTGTTTTACTGATTTTCCTTTTGGGGAATCTGCCTACTAAATGAGTAAACTACATATTACAATATTCTCAACCAAAAAGACAATACAAGGTGCACAAAACAGCAGTTTTGCAAACACGACTGACTTGAAAACTCAATTTTTGTATGCTCAATGGAAGAAAGCTAAGCTTAAATCAAATTAGTTTATTATCTTATAAAATTTTAAATTAGAATTTTAAACAACGAACAGCTAAATATTGTCAACATGCTATATCTCAAATCACAAGTACTGTTTAACCACTAGTCTCTCATTCTAAGTAAGTGGGTCAATTAAAAACACACACCATAAAATGTTAAAGATTGTCAGGCTTTGACAAATGTATTTTTATCAAACAGTAGGCAAATTCAAACCAATGCACATCTTCAGTGGGGAGGAAAAAAAAAAAAAAACCACCAAAAAGCCTGAAAAAACCCACAATTGTAAAAAATAGGGTAACGGATTAATCCCACATCATCCTCTAGCATATGGCTATGTCTTGGGCAATAATCAAAATCCTTCCCATTTTAAAAATGGGCTACCAATTAATAAAAATATTCTTCCACAAGTAAAATATCATTTACAATGGCACTGACATTTTAAAAGGCAGGAAAAAAGGAATTACACATTTATGGATAAATTTCTCGTTTGTTAAATCAAGCTTTATTGATAAAATGGAATTCAAAGTATTTTACTTGGAACAGCAGCAGACCCAGCCAATCAGGATTGTAAAAATGCTGCAGACTCCTACTGTATGTAGAAAGCTGCCTGTTCGTGCTCAGTGATTAGTAGCTTCAGGTAAGGGTTAATGAAAAAAGAGGTGCAAAGAATCAAGGCATTCTAATCCCAAGGTTCGTACGTGTATGAACACAATACTATTAATAGGGCATGATTTAACTCCCACTGAAGTCAAGATCAGAACTCCCTTTAACTCAACGTGAGAGTAGGAGTGCATCCAAGAAAACGATACACGTTCGTTGAAGAATGTGCACTACTCTTAGTTATTTTTCCATTGCCAAGTAAATTCACACACTGTAATTTCTGGTAAGTTGCCCACAAGTTCAGCTTTCATATAAACCAAAAAATTATCTTTACAGTTTTGTGCACCTCTCGAGCACCTAGCTGGCTAGGCTGCTGCTCCTTGCAATCCAAAACCACAACATGAATTTAAAGGGATATATATTGCTGCATCACACAAGCCAAACATTTCTTCTAACCTTTATAGTGATTTAAAGCAGTTCATAATTAAATATGAGCATTTTGTACAAAGACAATTGCACTTTACAAAAACAAAATCATACAACATAAATTGCTGGAGTCTGATTTACAACATGAATTATGGTTTGAAATCACGTTTACAGAAGTCTGTTTTACAAAAAAGATCAGTTCCTGGGCTACATGTCGTACTGCTGTAGTCACTCTCACCAACACAACATATTCCCTTCTTTAATTAAGGTTGAGGATGGATGTTAAGAAGGGTCACTGAGGTTGGGCTGCACTTCCATTTGAAGGATGAAACATGAACTCCACAGCTAGATGAGCAGTTTTACCACATATCATCAGTTGATGCAGAGTCCTTAAAGAAAAAAGAAGGAACCCTTTAAAGTCTGGAGTGCCCGTAGTTACAGCAGTTTCTGGATAATCCAGACTGAAAAGGGTATACACTTAAATCATTTCAGGAGTCTGTTTTCTCTCACCTTTCAGAAACAGCATTTAACAAGTATCTAAAAAACACATATGCTTAATTAATGAAGCATTAGTATCAAGACATTTCAAAATCTGACCAAGTGTTTTACAATAGCCATACCAACCCACAAAATACTGTCCTACCAATATTATTCAAAAGCATTCCCAGAGCACTCAGAAGTAATACAGAATGGGTACACTTATTACACAGGTGCATTAAAAGAGCAGGATGTGCCTCATGCCATTTGTTATCATTATCATCTTTTGTGTTTTCAACCCTCCCTTGCTACCTAGGAAGATACAGTCATCAACTGACACCCTGTTATAATTCAAATCAATTTTAACACTTATCATTTACGGTCAGAGAAGTGTAGTTTGGGCAACTGCAGGAAACCCTAATTTTGGATGGTAATAAAACCACAAGAAAAAAAACCACGTACCTAAGAAAAAAAATCGGAAGCAGAGACATGCTGTGCTCTAAACCATAACCATATGGCCACACTACATGGCATTACAACCATGCATCCGAGTAGCCCTAAGATTTGGTCCATTTAGGTCCGCAGGCAACAGTGGATTTTGTGCAACTACCACACCCCTGAAAAGTGTTTCATGTATTCCTGCTTCAGTTACAAAAAAACTAGTACAAATCGAATATTTAATTCTAGTAAGTGCTTTTGAATCCATTTGCCTTTGTGTCACATCTGTTTCCTTTTCCCTTGCTCAGATTGCTCTTTATTCAGCTTTCTCTACCTGCCTCATCAGTTGGGTACATAGGTTAACACCACGACTAAGAAGTGGGACCACAGCTTGGTAGCTGAGCAACAGCAAAGTCGGTAGCACAGGCAGCAGAGCAGTCCACTTTTGTACAGCAATCTTAGGTTGTTGCAGCATTACTTGCTACCTTCCCCTAAGTAATTAAGGGCCGTGATGGGCTCTAACAACAGTGTATGCTGGTGCTTCCACAGCTACACTTACTTCCCTATCATTACTAAGACTGCGGGAGGTAGAAATACTACTCCTCTTTAAAAGCACTGCCTTACTGATTCCTTCAAGAGAAAAGAGGCTAATTAAATCTCTAGCAATGCCACATACGACAATTTCTTAGCACTAAAGTTCTGCACCCTTCATTCAAACTTGCACACAGAATTCATTACAAACCATAAAGAAGAACAGTTGGCACGGAGGTGTAGTAAAAAAAACCCCAACCAACGAAAATCACTAAAATTACCCTTTGCAAAAGTACCACCTCCAGTTTTTTCTTCAGGACCAGAAGTAGCAAAGGAGAGCAATTATATGAAAGACCAAAATGGTTGTGTTTGTTTCAAGTGCAAGGATGAAGAATAAAAGCAGTAGTGAGTAAAAAAGCAGGAGCTGCATGCCAGCTATTCAGAATGCAAATTTCTGTATCCAAGTTGCCAACGTCATCACAAAACAAAGAAGTTTGTGTACTGCACATTTGTAGAACAGTAACATACTACAGAATGGATTTTGAAGGTAAAGCATCCTCTTTCAGCCACTATTTAGGACTTCTTATTTTAAAGATATGAGAACTGCCAAATAAAATAGCACCCAGTTGTAAAGCCAACACACAGTTCTTTATGTCTGGATGTGTTTCACTTATGTCACACGTAAGGAATTTTTGCTGATAGGTAAAGAATCAATTTAACTACTTTATGAAGTACAGGACTTTTGGTGACAGAACATTGTTTCCAGGGATGTAACTGCAACTGGGATCACTGTTCATATTTTAGAGTTTGGTGGGTTTTTTTCCTCCACTGACAGTGGATTCATGTCGCTATGATCTGACATGTAAGAACCTAAACTGTATGCTTGCTGTAAGATGCACTACGTTTAAGAATAAAAGTGCTTATGCAGTCCATTTGGAAAATTAATATATCCTTAAAGCTGATTAATGACTCTTTGCACCATTTGGCAGGAAAGCATCTGGAAACCCTGGCAGGATTCAAATAATGAAATTCCAGAGAACAAATGAACCAACCATACTGGAGTTTTGAGACTATGATCAGCAGAAGGCAGCAGAAAACATTTACAAAGCGCAGTCCAAAGACCACAGCATTTTTGGGGAAAGGGGTCCTTTAGCAAGAACTAGCAGTATGTTTCTTTACAAAACAGCTACAATAATTGGAGCGGGGGGAAAGATAACGTAAGAGAAAGGATACTTACAGTATCATCATTCCTGTAGGGGTTCAGTCTGTTATAAACGGCTTCAATCACACTCCGTCTAGAGCAAAAAAAAAACCCACAAGATTTTAAGGTTGTGTCGTCATTTTTTTTTTAAGTCAAATTCCCTAAGTACAATTTTAATTTAAAATGTAAACTTTAAAAGGTTTCAAATTCACAGAACCAAGTTTACTGCAAGTTAGCACTAAGTGTCATTAAACACTGAACATAGCTACCATATCCTTTAAAACCTTTAGCTTCAAGAAAAACAAGGCTGCAT
>NW_009649929.1:2485947-2510447 GCF_000708025.1 Charadrius vociferus
GGAGAAGAGCACAGCGACATTCAGATGCGGCTGCCTTGCTGCTTGGTGCTGTATCTCTTGACTTTGAAAAAGGGCGTCAGAAAACTCGATGAATGTGGAATGCCCTGGTCATTTGTGTCTCTGGTGAACACTGCAGTAGTACTTCATGCGTTATGGCACTTTCATGGGGGAGTAGTGGCTTTTTTATTTTCTGGATGCAGAAAAATTGCATTCTGAGGTACATTTTTGTTCATGTTACATTCTGAAATGTACTTTCCAGGTGCAAACATGGAAAAATTATTTCTGAAGCAATACTCTTTTATAATAAAAATGTCCAATACGCTCCTGCAATTTTTCTCAAAATAATTCAAACTGCAACTAGAATCATAGAATGGTTCTAGGTTGGAAGGGACCTCAAAGATCATCTAGCTCCAACCCCCCTGCCATGGGCAGTGACACCTCCCACTAGAGCAGGTTGCTCAAAGCCCCATCCAGCCTGGCCTTGAACACTGCCAGGGATGGAGCTTCCACAACTTCCATGGGCAACCTGTTCTAGTGCCTTCTTTAAAAACATTTGCTTAGCATATTTAAGATAGCTTGTAATTAACTTTCATCTCTGGGATTCTCGGCTTCTCTAATATTCATAGAAACACTGACAGGAAATATAGTGATAAAATATTAACAGAAAAATTGCAAACAATATGTAATAAAACAACATGTAATAGAGGTGTTTTGTTGGTGGTGTTTTTTTGGGGGGGCGGTTTGGGTTGGGGTTTTTTTGGGTTTTTGTTTGTTTGTTTTTTTTGTTTTTACACAGGGTGAAAAGGTTTTCTTGAAAACTCATGCTCAAAAAAACCCAGCGTGAGGTTGAAGGAATAGGAAGCCTTTGCCTTACCCAGCATATAAGGAAACAACTTTGGAGGGGGAGCAGGAAGGAAAGAGGGGAGTAAAAGACAGGAATTGCAGATTGGACTTAAAAGCAACTTTTTCCAGATCCCCTTCTGCAGAACCAAGTGTGACGAAGCAGCAGACTACAACTGCGATACAAAACAAACTTGAAAGAGCAACTTTTTAACTGCTCATGAATGTACACAGAGCAATCACAAAGAAGTGCATTAGAAGAAAAAAAGCAGATGATAGGCTTTATAATCATCCTGTAACAATGAAAAGTCAGGAACTACCATGCAGCAATACAGACACCATAGTGAATGATTATAGGGCATGGAAGAAGAGGCTGAATTTAAAGCAATAAAAACAAGCAATTACAGCCAAAGTACATTGCACATACGAACTGGAAAGTTTCCATTATCTTTCAAGAATAAGGTATCTTTGATTCTAAATAAAGGCAGGTTTCTTGAAAAGCATTATTTTCCTTCCAAATTGGCAGTAGTGCTTTGAGTTATGCTACCATCCAATTAAATCCATACTTCTGTCAATCCCTATTCAAACTAGTATCACTAAGACACAAAATCCCATGGAAGTCAGACACTTCAGCACTTCCTGACAACTATGATGCTACTGCTAGCCAAAGGAGATTGAGAAAAATCAATCTGTACACCATATTTCATAAGTAATAGACTCATCAATACTTCAAGATTACAGCAACACATCCTAAATAGGTGCTGCTATTATACATAAAATTGCCATCTCTTCTTTTCCTAGTCAAATAGTTCAAAATTTTATTTTGTAGAAGTCATCTTTACAGTTCAGTTATCATTTATTCAATTACATACCTAGAGTCTTTATGTTTTGCTGTAACAATACAAAAATCATACTCTGAAGGGTTAAAAATGTAGTCTGTACCATATGTGGCCAATCCCTTTTAACACAGCACAGGTTCATGAACAATCTTTTGATCCTAAAAGCACTTGGTTTGGTGTGCAAACGAGCTAAAGAAGCCACAGAGCAACAACACCGAACTCTTCAAGGACAAAGCCAGCCTATATGAAGGTGTAGATTTAATTTCCCACTTTTCTTTTTTGATAGACTTCTATCTGGTCTTCAGATTTGTCACAAGCAGAAAGATACAAAAGCAAACATTTACACAATTACAATGTTGCTTTAGCTACAGACAAGAAAAGAAAGCTGCTAAGCAAAACATCATATGCATATCACTTCTTGTCAAAGTGTAGAGCTACTAAAGTCAGTGCATTATTTTTGCATCTTCAAATGTAACCTCCCACCCAGAAAACCCAGTTAATTACAAAAAAGAGACACACTCAGGCCACCCTTAAAAAAACCTCAGTCCTTCCCAAAACTACAGTTTGACATTTAATTTTAGTAGTGATTCATAGTTAACTGTTATTATGCTTGTCCTTTCATTCAGAACAACTGAGTAATAACAATTGGAGAACAGATCATCACCTTTTGACTGGTACCTTTCCTCCCTCCCCCCACTTTTAAGAGTGGCCTTACAGTTAAGTTTCGATTTAAATCAAAAACCACATTTACATCGATATGAACTCACTTGCTTGCCAATTCACCCCCCGGTGGGAGGTTTGGGATGCTCTCAGTTGCTAACGTACGCATCACGTGGACTAAGTCTGGGACTCCTTCACCCTGCTTCTTTATGATCTCTGGGAATCAGAAGTACTTTTTTTGTAAGTGCAGTCCAAATTTAACTTAAAAAGATTGAAACACTCAGTTTTATAAAAAGGCAGCTTAACTTCTGTTAATAGACATTAAAAAAAAAAAAACCAAAACAAAGATGACAGACCATATTCAACATGGTAATTGTTAACTTTGGTTCCGTAAGAGAAAGAACCTGTAACAGATTTGACAAAGATACTGCTAACTGTTAACATGCACACTGGTTTTAGAGATAAACAGCTACCTAATAAAAGTGGGAAAAAAATCTTTAATGGTTTTCCTGCTATACATTAGATATAATAGAAGATGTAATAGCTTCCCAACAAAGTGCCCTGGGCACGAGGCAGATACTAACATCAGCTTTATCGCTGCAACAGAAGATAAAAGATTATCACCATCATAGAAAGCATAATATTTTCAAGAAACAAAAGGTTAGACATATTAAAAATAACTCCCATGGCTGTATGTATATTAACCAATACTTGTACTTCACTGCATTACAGCAACATGCAAATTTTAAAAACTATGACACACAAATTAAAAGTCAGGGACATCACATCTAAGACAGTTCCATTCTGTATTCACTTCGGGTATATGTGAATATTGGGCAATTATTTAAGGCTGATCCACTCCACCCTCTGGGTGAAGAGAATCCGTACTGAAGCCACAGTCACATTTTTTAAGAAATTAGTTTTTTAACTTTATTCTTAGGCCTGGTTTTGTTTATTTTTTTACCCCGTGTTGTAAGCACACAATGTTAATTGAACACAAGAGATTTGACACCATACCACCCCTGAAGAGTCACTTTTTAAATAGGGATTTTATGAAATTTGAAGACCAAGCACATTTTTTAAAATGCATCTTATCGGTTTCTCTGTAAACATGACCTCTTAGAAATGATAATAGATATGAATTATTAAGACTTGGTGCTCTCTATCTTCAAGTGAATACTGCAGCACACATACAATAACGTGTACATACGTGCATATGTATTACACACGCACATACGTACACACATGTTATTCTTCATGTGATAAAGCATTTACACAGCTTGAAGAGTAGTTGGGATTCATCAATACCACTTTTCAAAAGTACTCTAGCATTCAGTTTTTGCCCTAAACAATAATTCCAGAAGAACATACCAAGTTTCCATTTTATAATTGAATTAGTGAGATAAGGCACATTAAAAGCTTTTAAAACCAGCATGTATCCAGTCCTTTTTAGCTAAAAAATTAAAAACAACAACTGCAAATTACTTTTTGTGCATGTAATGGTTTTCCAGGGCTGTGTGTGTTACAAAAGTCTCAGCTCTGTTTTGCAGTCAGGCTGTGTAAATTATTTGCAAGGTCCAGTGGAAACACTGTCTAGCCCTCAACCAGTGTTAAACTGCAACATAAAGCTTTAAGCTGTTTACTTCAAACCCTACATTTTAAATACGACACCACACACACCTCAAAAAAACTTGCCATTTCCTCAAAATCTATAGCCAAAATTCATTTTACCACCTAGTATTTGGTAAATAATCTAACACTCTTAAATCTGAATAAGAAGCAAAGATCTCAGATTTGGTTTGCCAAGTTCCTTTATTGTGCAATTTTGAACATCTAGTATATTCTACATTGTGCTAGTGCTAAAGTTCTGCTGTACAAAAATAAGGAATTTATAGTTTACCTATACTACACAGTTTCACAACCTGTAACTGCAGTACATTTAACATACAGTCTCCACTAAATGAATACATTTTTATTTTGATAAAACTATAGATACAGACTGAATGAACACTGAAGACACAACAAATGGAGTCGGTCTGCTAGCTATGTTTAATTTATTAGAATTATTTTCTTCCAATACATCTTACAACCCTCCCCCCAAACTTTAATTTACTTTTAAACCTTCTACACATTTTCATGGCATCAAGTACTGGAAAAATGTACTTACAACCCTAAAATAAAGGATTCAAAACATATCCGCTTTTTCATATTCTGAATGGGAATTCCACACAAAGTTTAAGAAAAAGCCAGAGCCTTGATTTTGGGAAAATATGGGAAAGAACATATAACAGCTAACTTAAAATTATTTATCCCTCTACAGGTATAAATATTGCAAGGGTTATCTATTATGGAATGTTTTTCTGTAAAAAAAAATGAGAACAGAAAAAAGCTTAGACAAGTTTCTTTTTAGAGTCAACACATCACTAACACATATTAGTGCAAATAATAGCAACACGTTTTGGAACGACTGATTACTTCTACCATGAAGTTCACATGATATTTTAGGAGTAACACTAAGTTATTGCAAGTAATGGCACAAAGATGCTTCTCCACACTTGCTTCTTCCATTATTATTTATTGTAGCTATGAATCTGGACCACAAACACATCAAAATGTATAAAAGGAGAGTCCTAGGTGGCATGGTAAATAAAAAACTTCCTACATTTTTTATAATCTGAATTGCCTCTCCTTAGTCAAGATGACCATTAGTACTAAGCCCTATTCAGTCTTAAAATTTGCACTACTTCTTGACAGTATAACAATACGCTTCGGGCTGATGGAATAAAAGTACTACCAGAAAAAATGCACATCAGTAAGCATCAAATCTCATTACTTGTTGGATTACACTGAGTACTGAAATGCATAGAAATACATAATATGCATTTTCACCAAGTTTCCATTTTAATGAATTTTAACTTTAAATGGATATTACAGATTAGTAAGATCATTCTAAAAGTACTGTTCACATTTTTTAGTTCCTTCAGCTGAAGATTAGGCTTTTAAAGTTAAGTACTGCCAATCTTAAAGTATCCTAGCATAACAGTAAGATTGTCTACTGTAGTGTTGAAAGTTTCAGATGGTGTAGCAGTCCTACCTTACTAGCCAATACTGCATTATTCATTTACACCAGAGAACAATTTAACTGCACAAGAATTAAATGTAACACAGTTAATCAACTCCTGTTCTTGAAGTTCTGCTTTAGTCGAGCCTCTCAACTTCCCTCATGAGTAAGACCTAAAAGGCCAAATTCTGCACACAGCTGATACAAATCACTGCTGAGTTGAATAGTGTTTACTACATATTCTTCAATTTAAATAGTAACTTTGTGCAATAATAGACAAAAGATTGAGGACAACTCTAAAAAAGAAGAAAAAACGTACAATGAACTTTCTCAGGTTGTTCAGACATCATCCCATTAAATTAGTATTAAAGTGCTTTATAACTACATACAGAATCCTTCTACCTCTATGCAAGTACCACACTTCGCTCATTCCTGAAATTTTGTGTTTGTATAAATGCAAAGTACCAGCAGCCAAATTCGTTGTATGTACCGTAATCTCAGGCAGTTCCAGTGTTTAGGTCCTTCATTTACAAAATGAAGTGTCTGTACAGAAATACTGTCTTTCCTCATGGTAATATTCCTGGGGTACAATGAGGCCAGCCTTAACTTGAATGTTTCTCTAGGTCATGAGTTTGTCTGAACTCAGACAAAATATCTAAGATACAAAGGTAATACTTGCCCAAATTAGGAGAGTTAGCATGAGGTAAATTAACATGTGAATTTACAGCATACTTCTTCACCAATTCTGTGAGTGGGCATACATAGTTTGCTCTTCAAATGCCTGGTGCAAAACTGCTCACTGCTTTGAAATGGAGAAAACCATCTGACACAACTCATGCAGTGTTACCATGCACTTGGATATTCCTGCTACGCCGTCAAAAAGATTCACGCTCTTGCTTATTGTGCACCAACTTCTCCTATTAGGCAAGTGTTAGATTAAAAGACAGAAAAGTCTGTCTGGACATTTGTTCAGATGTAGTTTGCCAAGACCTTGTGAATAAGGCCTTTGAAAAAGGTGATACTTCCTGAAGCAGTACCTACACAGGTGGTAAGTGCTTTAAAATTGCATGTTAATCTGTCTGGACTCAGAATTCTCATTCTCTATGAAATTTCTAAAGCTGCACTGTTATCTGCGTGCAAGTTAAGGAGGAGCAAAAGTGCACAATATGTTCCTTTAACTTAGTAATCACTGATACCATAGCTGTGAAGAACTCTGTGTATTGTGCCCTGCGTGCTATTAAGGATTCTTGGGGTATATACACATAACTAGACTTGTACCATATGTCTAGAGGAGCCCACTTCAGAAATAGACTTAACCTATGCAAATAATGCATACAGCATGTCTTATGTTTCCAGAAGCAAACTGCAGGCTGTGGTAATTTTTAAATATCAAAAGGCACTATAAATCCAGTTTTAATGAGAAATCTTTTAAATCAAATTGATTGCAAATATAATTTTTAGTTAGATGACCCAAAATGCCTAAGACTTGCCATTTCAGTTTAAAGTTTAAGAACTCATGAAATACACATTTAAAGCAAAATTTTAAAGTTACTATCAGAGTAAGATGAGCTCCCAGCTTTTGTTCATCACAAATGCTTAAAGATTAGCTTTGACAAATATCTGATGTACTTTAAAATAAGTAAATGTATTAGCAGGTGCCTTAAAGATGACAGTGATCAATCTGTAACCCTACCATAAGTGGATAATAAAATATTACGGCTAACTAAATTGTACATAACTATATGGAAAACCGACACTCAAGTTACCATCTTCACAGTCACTTTGCAAGATATTCTGATTCTTTCATTTAACTCCATATAACAGGAACCAGGGCCTACTGGTGGGAAGTTAGAGCTGTCAGTGGACTCACGAAGAACACTGAGGGCAAATGAATTATTTCTCTGCCATCCTGAATAATTTTCAGGGCTACAGGCTGCTGCACTTTCATAGCAGATTTTTTTCAGGGCATACAGCAGGACTGTCTGAGTGCCTTTTTCAGAGACGCACACTAGATGGCCAATGGCACTTGAAGGTCTATTAAAAAGCCTGTATGTGTTAAAGAGTTTAGTTGTTGGAAGGGGAAGGGGGCCAGGGGGTCTGTTTAGAAACAAAGTTACTTATTTTTTTTAAATGATCCACCTTCTACTCTGCTTTCCAGGTACTTGTCCAACTCTGCCTCTCTTTTCACCGCCTCTGGTGATACCTTTGGTGCATTCGGAAAACAGATCAATATCACACTCATGTTGTCTCGACTTCCCTGGTGAAAAAGAAAAAATTATTTGAGAATGTATACACACCAGGCTAATTACACATCAAAGCATTTTACACATAAAATTTCACAAATCTTATGGTATTAGAATACAACTTTTACTACTATGGATTAATATCATCATTAGCCTTAATTTCCCCCCACCCTTTTACATATTCCACAAGTCTGCCCATTCATTTAGTACAACTTTTAAGTCACTTTGTTCTTTACTCTTTCACGGTCCGAAGACTACATGAAGCCAATTACAGACAGCTCATTGCCTTTTAAAAACTGACATTACTAATGAGTGATGTGTAACTACAAAGTTATGTTACATCTTGTTTTAAGTACTATCCAATCATTTTGGGAAAACAGCTGGGCAAACAAAACCATTACTGCTTAAAAGCACTAAGTAGAGAGATGTTGAATTCAGACAGTGCTTCCACATAAAATCACAGCTATTAGGGTTTCTCCCCCCCCTTTTCTTTTAAAACAAGAGAAGTTATAAGTGAGAGAATCTGTTAAAAGGCCAACTGGAAGGGGGCCAGGCCTTTACAAAAGCATTCTTTGAAATGGAAACACTTAAAACACCAACTAAATAGAACCCTGATACTTGAACGTGTTAAAATACAAACACATTCTGCTTATGAAAAAGTCGCTGTTCAGTTTACTTTCAATACCCCTGTGCTCTGGTCCACAAACATGCATCCACACGCTTAACTTTTAACACCAATTATATCCACTGAAGTCAGCAAGTTCAAGAACAAGCCAGTGTTTAAAACAAGAGTATATGTGCGCACAGGGAGGTGCTGACAGTTGGTGACTGCAAAGCTTACAGCATCCACAAGCCACTGTTCCTTCCCTGGTATTTGTTTTCAGGATTACCAGACAAAAACTGTCAACAAATATATGCATGATCAATCTGGCAAAGTGTTGGAAAGCAATTACATTTTTCCAAAAGGGAAACAATGATCTTGTTAGCCACGTGGCAAGAGTGGAGATTGTGTCTTGTCTCTAGTATCAAAAATGCTGGCTTTTTTTACATTGTGACTTATAGCTTGCCTTTGGAAAATTATATGTCAAACTATGAAACTCAATACTTCAAATCTCTTCTGTAACTACACCATCCGACAACTTATTAATACAAAGTAGAAGCTATTGTAGGCAAAATTACACAGATTTTTTTTAAACAAAACAGTCCCATCTTCTACTTCAGCTAGTTTAAGCTGTATCACACAACACTGAGTAAGAAATACAGTAATTAAACCAGAATAAAAACTAACTTCGAAGTCAGATCTTCATATAGTCAAGAAGAAATTTTAAACTGCAAAATATGAAGTCAAGGTTCATTCCTTCTGCATTTATCTTGGTGTAATTATGACAATAATGTTACTACTATATGCCCAGGAAAGGAAGGGAAGATTATGGATGGAAAGAATATTCTCTAGCCCGATTAAGTCTTAAAAGTTAAGGTTTTGTAAAGTACATTGTATAACAGAAAAGGGCACTTATTGTCCTTAACTTGCCCATAAAATTCCATCAGCTTCTAGTTTCCCAGTGACCGCAACATATCTGTATATGACTTTAAAGTCTTCATTAACCAAAACCACTCAGAAAACCGTACTGTTTCTGTGGTGTGTTCATGCCTCCTCTATCACCATTTTTGTGGGAATCATGGTAATTACTGTCAAAGTCATGTTAACATAAACCACTTGATACTTATACACTGGAATCAAAACTTATTCTTAACTTGTTCATAAACTCCTAATAGTGAAAACAGTAAACTACTTTCAAGTCTGGCTACCTTGTACAAGCAGGTGTCAACTATCTCATTGCAAACTTTCTCAAGGTCATCAGTGACTTCAAGTCTGGATCTTACAAAGTCACACAGCTCTTCATTTCCCATAACATCCCAGATACCGTCACAGGCCAATATGATGAACTGATCATCTTCTTCTGATCTCTCAATTTCATAAACTTCAGGCTCAGGTGAGACTAGCTGTTCTGTAGGACCTTTCCCATGGACACATTTGTAATCGAAGTCCCCAAGTGCTCTTGAAACAGCAAGAGAGCCATTCACACGCTGAATCATTACGGAGCCACCTGCATTCTGTATACGCTCTTTCTCCAGTGGATTACTTGGTTTGTGATCCTGTGTGAAGAAGTGAACCTTCCTGTTTCTACAAAGTAAACCTCTCGAGTCTCCACAGTTGATGAAGTATGTATGTTGGGGAGAAATCATGACACCCACAGCTGTTGACCCACTTCTGTCTGCACCATGTTTCTTCTCAGAGATGACTCTCATGTGTTCATCAATTTGCAGAAAACCTGTTCTGATGCCGCTCTTTACACTTTCCACAGATGGTGGCCCATCTGGCCCTTTAAAATCCTGGTTGCTCGTGATGTGATCTAATAAATGCTCACAGCAGTACTTGGCAACCTGTGATCCAGCGTGCCCATCATATACAGCAAAAAACGACCATCCATCAAGTCCATTTGGCAAACCAATCACAGCCGTATGTGCATCCTCCATTTCAACTCGCCAGCCTTGCATACTACTCAGACCATAACGAAGCCCATTCCCTTGCCCCTGGGCATTATGCTTCTCCATCTTTGGCTTGTCTAAAAATGCTCCCATGATGACTTTCCTTCAGTTCTAAAAAGACAAAAAAGGATTGTTAAGATATTTGTTCAACATCTCTTGTTTAAACAACCTATTGGAAACTATTAAATAACAGTCCAAATAATGTTAGGATGACAAAAATACATAGAGGAAAAGCTGACTTTTCTGTGTCTCTCAAGTCAAATTTGCATTGCTTTCATCTAATTTAAACAAGGACATCGGTACTAGCTGAACTGCACTTTTCATATTTTAAGTATTTTCAACTGTTTCACTTGAACTTGTACTCCACTATCATTCACAGTTCTGACAAAAGCCTCTAGTATAAGTAAGCATAAAATTGGTTCAAAAGAGAATTTGTTAACTGGCACACAACTGAATAGTTATGTTCCCTGCGATTACTGAGCCAATGAGAGGTGTCAATGTTCCCAGAATAGCGGCATTCCCTAGATCCCTACCTGCTGGGCACAAAGTCCTGCTCACACTCTGCTTTTCCAATAGTGAAAGCAAACTGATGAGGTTTTCTTTTGGTGGAGGAGGTTCAGGGTTTTTTGTTGTTTGTGGGTTTTTGTTTGGTTTGGTTGGTGGTTTTTTGTTTTGTTTTGAAACAGATAAAGCGATCCGAATGATCAAGATGATGCCAGAGTCTGCATAAAAGAAGAGGCAACACTGGATAACTAGCAGTACTCAGAAGGAACACAGCAGCTGTCCCTTCAGGCAGCAGCAAGCCATTAGTTTGGCACAGCCATCTTGTGAAAGCTCATCCTTAGATTTTCAGTTAAATTACACAGCAAGCTTCTCAGATGTCTGTGCTGCAGATTTACTTAAAACGTTAATGTATTCATGCTTCACTGAAAGACAACTGTCCCTGACAAGTCTAAGGAAATCTGCTTGGAAATAGAATCACAAGTATTGTAAATTCATGCTACTTTACTCAAGCCAGACCAATATAATGCACACCCTATCCTCTTCCACCTCCCATGACTGGGATGTGATGCAGTAAATATTCATGCTTAAGAGAATAAGAATTGCATTTGCAGGCAGCGTAAACTGACTGGTTTATCTTCATGGCTTTCACACCCTAACGATCCAACCCACCCTTCTAATCCACATCAGTTTATTTGTGCATTCATTATTAAAAGAAAAAAAATCACACAAAATAGGTCACACATTTTACATACTTGCAAATTCTGCCCTGGGAAGCATCAAAGAGCGTGCAAATCACTGTTACACAATACAAGGTAATAGAATAAGACTATGAGCTTTGCTATTTGAAGACAGTGGACAAAAAATTAACTGTGAGAAGAGCCTCTGAAACAGATTTTACCCGAGGCCCTAACTAAGCAGCTGTACTAGCAGAAAAGTCAGTATACTAGGGATTTTAGAAGGTTTTAACTTGTACGTGGAATACAATTGATCAATTTTCTAAGTGATAGCATCACTTTTTGATAACATGCTTTTATTGCAATATAGCTCCAGCTGTGACACTATATATCCAATGAAGCTTTTCACATTGCCTCTTTCAGCCGCTATCAACCCTTCTAAAACATCTGTATGTGTCAGAATAAACAGTAAAGAAATGTTTATATTTGATCTCAACACAACAGTGATTGAAACATGAGGCATAGGAACTGGATATACACTCTTTGGCTCCCATGCTTTGTTAACAAAAACAAAAGCTGCACATACTTCAGCTGTATGGAGAGAGATGTCAGCAGCAGTACACCTCTGCTTCCTCTCATCCCAACCCCTGCTTTTAAGTTCTGTCTCTTCTCATGCTAACACAAAATATTGATGCCCACGCAAACCGTAACTAGCCCACAAAATATAGTGTACACTGACTGTTCTTGTACCCTAAGCACATGCGTGAGATTCACATTACTGCAGTTGCTAGGAAAAAAATACGACAGACTTTTTTATCTTCACATGCAACTCTAGTGAAGTCAGAGTGATCAAAATAATTACAGAACGCTGCTGTAAATCAAATGGGGAATTATTTTGCAGAATCAAAGACTTTTTATTCATTCCACAATAGCAGCAGAGTTAAACTAACGCCTAACACTTTCTTATTGTCAAAAAGATCATAAAATAGAATGCAGATATTCAATTATTTCACCATAATTCAGAGCTCAAAAAGCAGAAACTGCCCTGGCAAATACCACATTTTTGTGAAGTATTTGACATTATTAGTGTGTTTAAAACAAAACAGAAAAGCATCAGGAACAGGATACAGTTAAACTGACCACAAGCACTGTCAAATTTGGACTAAAAAGGGCAGTTTTCCTTCTAATCTCTCACATTGCTAGGTACGCAATATTTAGAGTTGTGCTTTGTAAGCTATTTGTCCCTCTCAGTAGTTTGTCATGTAAACCACAATTAAAAATACAGACAGGTCATATGCAGTTCTAGCAACTCATACAGAACTGCTAACGCACTTCAAAAATTAACAAATCCACTCTCCATTTAAAATCAAGTTGCCTTATCCCTCCTCAGAAGGTAAACTGAAAGCTGTTGCTATTCTAAATTAAGCCTTGTAGGTGAGATGTCAACACATGATTCTTCAAGGGTGCGAGCTACCCACCGCTCATGTGAATATAATCAGACAGAAGGATAACCACAATGTGGTCACATAACTTCTACTTAGGAAATTATTCACATCCCATAGCATAAAGTAGTCACCTTCTCAAAAATGCAGTAACAGACTGCAGTTGCCTTCCTTGCAACACTCTAGCTAACCATACGTCCACCAGAACACCAGTCTAAAGCTGTAGGAGAGTAGGCCAGGATTTCAAAATCCTCCTCTGAAGGGAAAACATAGTTTACTTGTGGACAGGACGAATATGCCAAGCCTTTACTTTTTCCAGAATTTCAATTCTTGTTCAGAAAAAATTAAGTTTAATTTGACCAATCTGTGGATTCTTATGAATCGGAGGCAACCTGCTACTTCTCCCCTCACACCCCTATGCGTGGCTAAAACCCGAAGAATTTAAAGAGTCTCAGTTACAAAAAAAGTAACCTTAGTTTTAAAAGAAGGGACACACACACACACAAAAAGGCTGACATAAGAAAGCTGTGCCTCCTTCCTACTAAAAATATCTTCTAGATCTGTTTTCGAGTCCATATCTATGGAAACATCTTTCACATATCAGTGTCTATCTAAATCACTAGTACATTCTTCATTCTTTCATGAGCTGGTTGTGGACTATATGATTAAGTTGGAATGACACCTTTAGTTAAGCATATAACTGTATGCAAATCACATTAACCTACAGCAGTGCAAGCACCCAAGTTACAGCATGACTTCGTTATGTAATAACACTAAAGAGAGAAGTCAGACCCAGAACAGTCTGCATGCATGATGTGCAATAAAGCAACAGATTCTGAACACGGTTTAACTTAGTGCTCTCTCATATTTCTTTAGTCATCAGGAGTCCTCATCTTATGACCCTTATTCTCCAAATAATTTTACTACCCTTCCTGTTGCCCTTCTTAACCCAGCCACACATTTCTGCAATCATGTTAGAAAACTGCAGTCTCAGTGGCAGACAGAACGAGCCCTCTACTCTGAAAGCCTCAACCTTCAGGTTGCTTGAACGATGTGCATACGTACTAAAGGACACAGACATTCTTCATAGTCCTATTAAAGCCAAATAAGAGAAAATGCACTTTAATTATGAAGTTTAGTGGCAAAAATGTACAGCACAGTTGTTTTTTTTTCTTAGAGAAGGGCACTTCCGAATAGTACCACAGCAGTGGTGCCCTGCAAAAAGATCAGAGGTGCAACATGTTCTTCAGAAATGGTAACTCAAACATCATCTGGCACTGCAACTGCCACGATTAGTCAAGCAACTGCAATTTTAACATCAGGTGATTCTTGGTTCACCATCTCCATATCAGTGACTTCCATTAGTTTCCCCTAAAAAAAAAAAGAAGAGCTTTCTGTGGTCAAAGTTCCTTGGTTTTGGCTCTGGAGAACAGAGGCTTCTGAACAAATCTAAAAGTGAAAATGGATCCCTATGCATAAAAATGAATATGCAGGGGACGCATCTATGCATCTACAAGTGCATCTAAACCATGACTTCTGAAATGCTGATTTTGTGGAGGTCAAACTGAATGACAGTCTCTACAGCAAGTGCACGAAAAACTACTTGCAGTTTGCAGACAGAAAAGCAAGTACAGGGCCTAGAAAAACCAACACAAGTAACAAGATCTTGGATAAAATACAAGAGTGCCAAAATTCAAAGGACTGCAGCATTAGAAACAAAACTGAAGTAATGAATGGAGCATGCCAAAGAGTCAGTAGCTAAACTCCTTGAAAATAGATGCAACTGGAGAACAGAGTGGCAAAGAAAAGGAGGGTAATTAGTATACCAGACCATGGACAACCACGGACAACCACAGATACATCGCTGGAATGCATGAAATCTCTTTGCCCCTTCATTTGTCCCTCAAATTGTGCTATCCAGACAGCACAACTATAATGCCTTCTGATACACATGAAAATAAATTTTACTGTTTTGATATTTGCTTATTTATTTGCTTGAACATTCAAATGAAGATAAGGCTTAAATTGTTTGCAAAGGACAGTTAATGTAATTGATGTACCCCTGTAAAAAGACAATTTATTTTTCCAAGGAATTCAGACAAGGACTTGATTGTCTTGTCCAAGAAAACCAACCACCCCCATGTGAAACTTGTACTTTAACAATATGTAATTTAATAATCCTTTTTAAACAATGTTTGAGTTGTACTCCCTCCACTAGGATAAGCTGCTTACATGAACCACACTGAAGTCATGGGCAGTTGTTCAAACTAAGCTGAGAAATGTCCCCATACTCCAATTTCCCAGAACAATTCTCCAAGTGACATTATGCCCTGTGTGTTGTAATGGGCACCATAAAGAAAGATTACAACCTTTCCTTGAACTACAGGACACAGAGCAAGTCACCAAATTACAAAGACTGCTACTGAATAGGAAAAGGGCATTTCATTACTTCAACGCCAATCTGATCTGTGGTACTTTCCCCCCTGCCTTAAGCAGGCTGGAGGCAGTAACCAGTCAGCCTTGTGCAAATGTGGAAACATTTTCAGAAGTTAGCGCCTGTTGAATGAAAAAGTGACAGTACATACTGGATACCCCAAATCAATTAATGTTAACAAACAACATGTCAGAGATCATTCCAGGGATCGGAAGAATGACTAAAATAAAACAGAACACGCAGATGAGGAGACATAATTACACCACAGTCATGGGCTGAATGAAGTCATGAAAAAGCTTCTTGCCAATGAAACTATTTAAAAACTATTGGAGGCTGTATGATTGAGTTCTGGCACTCACGGTTCAACAACATCAATAAAGTACTGAAAATTACAGTTGCTGTTTCTGAATGCGTACTTTCAGACACAGGAATACATGGCCAACTGGGAGATGTGAACTGTCTATGAAAAAGAAGTAAAAGAAATAAAATACAGAAATGGGGCTATTTTAATAAACATGGACTAACACAATTTCCCCAACAGAATACTCGCTTCTTGGAAATGCAACTGTAGCCTGTATTATATTTCAATAAGACAACTGCAAATAGAATAGCATACCAAGAAACTACTCATCGAGGTAAGAAAGTTTGTAATAACATTAGCAATTTTTTGGTTTAGGACAGATGTAGGAGCTATGGCATGTGGCAGACAAAGGGAACAGGAAAAGGCAGACAGACGGAAATGTTAAAGAAAAATATCAAAGCTCTCAGAAACAGGCCTTTAGACAGGCAAGAATGTCTATACATGGATGCAAGTGAGAGATGGGGAAAAAAAAAACAACCCAAAGGTAAGCAAGCTGACTCTGTGCGTACAAGGGACAATATGAATTGTTTCAACCTCTTCCCACTTACCCTCCCTCTCTCCCTGTAATTAATATATAACAGTGATTACAATTACAGCTTCATACCAGAGCAGAGAACACTGAATCACTGCACTTCTGATACAGACACTTATGAGCTCTGACCTCTTGATACCTGGTCCACAGGCACTGCCATTTCACTGAGCTAGGTTGTTTTGTGGCTGGTTTTTTTTGTTGTTGTTGTTTTCTTTTTGTTGGTGGTGGGGGTTTTTGTTTGCTTAGGTTTTTTGTCTGGGGTTTAAGACAACTTCTTTTCTGCTTAAATCCTTTCTGCTTGCTAGGAGCTGACAGCCTTTTTGAATGCCTCCTCATACTAAGCAGCAAAATATTTTACCCCACCTGTTTTCCTATGTCAATTTATTTTTCACGTGTGTACATGGCGGGGAGGTAGGATTCAGGAGAGGATTGTTAAAGCCTCCAAAAGTCTTCTGGAACACAGAAGGTAATGTTTCTAAGTTAACACCCTCCCTCCACCAACATGTTTCAGCTTTTTCTTAGAACATCTTTTTCTGCTTCTGCCTACCTTTCCTGCAGACAACTAAACCTGTTCCAAGGTTAAACTAGGAGCTGCTATTCTCAATATGAATGTACATTGGCTGAGGTTCAAACTCCCTCCAATGAAGATATATGTAATCTGATTTTTTGAAAAAGAAAGCCCTGGACATTGAAAAAGATAATACATCTAAGAAATTGCTCCTGCAGAAATTTGAAAGATGGTGATGTAGTTTCAAGATTCCTTTGTAGAGTTGTTTTCATTTTGCTCTATGGTCAGTTACTGAAGAAAATAACTTCCTTCCAGAATCACCAGGACCACTGCTGGGAACACAAAAATCACTAAATTGATTTTGAGAGGAGATACAACTTGCATCCACAAATACCAGTCACTCACTAGGATCCTAACATGACTGCCACCCCCAAAACACAATTAAGGTAATATTTCTTGGCCCAGAAGAATTCTCGCATCCTTCTAAATATTTGTATTGCACATGAGAGGTGGGAAAGCATAAGAAAAAAAACACTAGGCAGCAGTATCAAAGCACGAGCAGCCCAATCACTATGAAAAACTGTGTAGACAACCAAAATGGCATTAACAAGTACTATGAAAATCAATGAGGTAGCTCTGCATAAATTCATATGCTGCTGTCTGAACAGCATGAGAATGAAAAAGCCATGGTCCTTGCCTGAAAGCATTAATAAGCAGAAAACATGCCCATGCTGGTGTTTAGTTCAGCACCTTTCTGGTTATACTTCATTTTCCAAAGATTTCTTACTTAAAAGTGTTGGAAGATAAACAAAAGACACTCATTTCAGACACAGAGATTGGACAACTGCTTTGTTAGGTACACAAACTCCTGCAGACTCCAGCCAAAATTCAAAGCCTCGTTGAAGCAAGCACTGTAAAAAGGAACTGGAAGATCCAAGGAAGCTGCAGTCTATGTAGCCAGAAGTCGGGAGAAGGAAAGGCCTTGATTCATTTTATATATCAATGAGATGCAGTAAGAGCCAAATTTTTTGAAAGAGCAAGACAAACAAGGGAAAGTAAGAACTGCAACCAAACTGCTCATGTCAGAAAGAGTATACAGTGCTATGCAGCTATTCCAACAGAACTACACAGAGCAATACAGCTTCACCAGAAAGAAAATATGGGCAAAAAGGAAACAGAAAAAGACAACACAGAAGACGGGAGTTATAGTAAGTCATAAAAGGTTAATTACAATTTTTTCCAGTATTTGTAATACCAAGAGTGCTCTGCCATCGTCATCTACCATCATAACAGAATATCAACCTACTCCTAGACATCGTGGGCCTAATGGTCAATTTTTACTTGAGTACAAGGCACTGAAAGTCCATGAATTGAACAGATTTGAACATATCAAAGACTTCAAATAATAGCTGAAACCCCTCTGTTCTTCACTTTTTTTTTTGAGCTCTCATTTACAGCTTGAAGCCCCAGCATCTTCATTCACTCATAGTATTATCAATCAAACAATACCTGCCATAAAAAAAACCCCCGAAGATTCATAGCAGAATGTTTTCTTTAGTGGAAGAACCATACTATTCCACTGCTTTTCCAGAAGGAAATAAAAAAACAACCCACAATCCAACAACAAAACAAACAAAAAGCATTTGCTTTTTTATCAAGTTCAGCTAAACCTATTCAGAAAAATGAAGACAGAACTGGAGTCCTAGCCCGTCCTGCCACTACCCAAGAGAGAAAAGTGAAGTTATAGGATAGAAAGCCTCTAGACCACAATGACTTATTAGAATGGCCAGGACTGTTCAGGTACTTCAAAAGCCACTGGAGTGAAGTCAAGCTACTGCCAATTTCTCTTTGTCAGTGTTTTAGCTGAAGTGTTAAAATAAACTAGGAAAAAGATGCTACATGGAAAAAGGTCCTAATGGGATTATTCGCTGAGACTCCAAAAACAAAGGGAAGCTTGAATAACAATAATTTAAAAAACAACAGAACACCAAGTGCATTAATTGAACCATTCCTGAAATACAGAAAAAAAAAAAGATCACACTCACATACAGACTCTCTCTCATCTGTGGTGAAGTTCAGGAAACTGCCACTTTTTTTACAGTTAACGTAATTTGGTATTGTCATCTGTGGTAATGTGTACGAATTCTTGTCGAATCCTACCATCCTTCTGTCATACTGCTTCCCTAATAACCTCACCACAAACATCTTAAAATACAAGTTAATACCATTCTGTATACCTTAAAAAAATTGAACACATGGAATCATCACACTACCTCCCCTTTAATTTTTATTCTTTGTGTCTCCAGTTGCTCACCAAGGTCACTGCTCTTTTTTAAAACTCATTATTTAAAGCTTTCAAACTTCAGATCTTCCTAACTTCAACACTAAGCACCAGCCACCTATTTCTTACTTGTCTTATGAGTAATTCGCTTATCAACATGAAAGAATAAAACCCAAGTAAAAAGAAAGTTTATACAGATAGTGTTTGGGAGTAAAATAAAAATAAACTACTTGGAGAAAACACAACCAGTGTGCACGCACCCAATGATTAGAACATCTTTGCATGAAAGCCCCAGAATTTCCTATTTAACCAAGTACTCGATATTATGAAATAATTCAAAGTAAGATACTTAAGCAATTTGCCAGACCCTTCACTTTACATAAAAATATTTGTGGGGTTCTAATCTCAGCAACATTACCATTATTCTGGTGAGGATATAGGAAAAGCTGCATACAGGAGACAAAATCTGATGACTACACATGGGAATAAAATATGAAATAATCCAAAGTGTACAGCTATAACCTGGCTTTGCTTGCAAGGAAATGACATCAGAACTATGCCAGAAGAACATTAAGACCTGGAAGTCAAATCCTCAAAGCTTAGGAAAAGCCGGAGTTTGTTCACTTGTAGACACACAGAGCTTTTATTTACAAAGCTATTTTGCCCTCACATCCCCAGCATTCCTATGTCATTAAAAGAACAAGGACAGAGGATGACTGCTGCAATAAAGCAGATTTTTCCCCCAAGACTACATAAAAATAGAAAAAAAAGAAACCAAGGAAAAAACTATTGTTTTAGCCTTTTATGCAGACAATAACTTTCAGGACAGAAGGCTTTCCTCTGAGGGTCACACTGATTACCAAATTCACTTCTATCACTATCTCTGCAGAGTTTACAGATTTGCCCATGATGAACAAGGCAGTAAGATGCTCTCCTGAGTCCAAACTTGAGTTCATTGCAGCTCTAAATATTCTGGTCACCAAATGAGGGCATTGTCGAATTCACTTGTTCTCCAAAATATAAGCAGTGCTAATGACAGATAGCATTTCCTAAGCTTACAGGGACTCATTCTGCAGCCTCAGAATGGTTCTTTACAGAGGGAAACAGGACTAGATTTTTAAGAAGGATCTATCCAAATACTTACTGTAAATGATAGGGGGACCTAGAAAATTATTTACTGATAGGAATGGATTCTTTCTTCATGAAATGTTCCTACAATTTAATACTAACCACTTAATTGCCCATATTTTTCCGCATTCTGCACCCCTTTCCAAAGACTGGGTTTTATTTAACGTAGCAGACAGCTGGAGTATTCCTTAAATTCATCTCCAAACACAAAAAGTTTACGCACAGTTTACACAGTTCTTGTGGCTATTGTATTTTGGGGTATTTCATAAGTAAAAAATACAATAGAATTTTATGCACAAATGGCTATGATATATGGTCAAAAGAATACAGACTACCATTCAAATTCCAGATCAAGAGTACAGTTGGCAGTTAAAATGAACTGTATGCACAGATACAGAAAATCCTTCAAGTTACAGCTGAGACCCAAACATGAAAGCCTTTTTCATCCTCTAGGTCACAGTCCAGCAAGCATGAGAGCAACATCATACATCTGAGTAGGCCCACATAATTCAGTTGCACGTGGTATATCAGCTTAAGCACATTTTAGTGCTTTGCTTTATTTAAACTGCAGCTATAAGAATACAAGTTATGTTACGCTTCAGCTTCTTGTGTTTGTAAACTATTATCTTAGAAGACTTTAGAGGTCTTTGTATCTATTAAAATATTCTTACCTGAACCGAGAACTAAGACATTAGCAATGAAGAGGCTAAAGTACTTTTTCCTCTATGTGTAACTGCTAGCGTTTCTCTGCATTTCAATACTGAAACTGATTAGCCAGTTTTGTTTTTTCCTTTGTATCACTTTTATAGCTCTTTTGCTAGTATACAGCTATAAAGTTTACACTTTAAACAGTAGAAGTGTACTTCATTGGAACTACCTGTAGATGAAGGAAGTTTTTATTCTGTTGTTTTAGTCACATAGAAACACTTTTTAGAAGAGCTGTTAAAAAAATCTGAGCAACTGTTTCACATATTTATAAATACACTCTGCTTTGTAGACTTCAGTAGCAAGCTGAAATATCCATTAGTTAATTTTACTGCTATGTGAAAACAAAAAAATTAAAATGAACACCCAGTAAAACACAGGCATGTTCAAACACACACACACAAAAAGATAGAGACTTGACAACTTAATACGTGGTTTAACACAGAGCAGAGTCTAGCAGATAGAAATACAGCAAAGCAGACATTACAGCATTGGTTTAACATCAGTAACACTCAGCCAGATACTACACCTCTATCCAGAAGACTACTCACTGCCATGGTACCACACTTGCTTTCTTCTCCTGCCCTGATTACAATTTCCTTGGTCTAAACATTCTTCCTAGTCTTAGGATTTAAGTGATTTAACTCAAGCAATATTAAATCTTAATAAATCCTAAATTGTTCCTTCACAGGCAGATAGCAACAGTAGCAACATAAAGAAGCTACAAGGAGATAACGCTATCTCCACTGTGATCCACACCACATCATGGGTCAAATACACAAATCCTTCTTAAACAACATATTTATGCGCTGTCTAATGGACAGTACATAAAATGCCATAAAAAAAATCACGTTTTATCATGCATTCCCTGCATCTTATAAATATCCTAAGAAAACCAGCATTTTTTCAGGGATTACATATTGTTTACACAGATTTTATACTTTGCAATTTGCCATTCTTTCAACGAAGAGCATTGCAGTGAGGTATGTTTAAATTTTACATAAGTTTATTTCTTATGCTAGCATTTTAAACTGAAATTTGGATCACGTGACTAAAACTAGAAATCAGTAAGAATTCAGCAACAAAGTAGTATCCAAAAAGAGCTTAATTTTCGAAAGAACAAATGAGAGTAAGGTTGCACGATTTAAAAACAGTTACAGATGATAAACCAATGTTTCAAAACAAATGTAAAAGTGAGGTACAACTTACGTGAAGAGGTGCAAAAATTACGAAGGGCCACATACAATGGTAACAATAAATGTTATTTGACTCTGGTGTAGCTATGCTAAGCCACTATTGTCTTGACTTCAAACACTGTTACTATTGAAGTCTTTTAAACCAGTTACAGGTCTGCAGAGAAAAAATTATTTTACAGTACTTCCCATTCCAAAACTTGCTTACTGAATAGCACAACCTGCATTATTCAATCACTTAATTCCAATGCTGTTCTGCTTAGCCAATTATGTAAAAACATATCTTTACATCAGAATAGACCTGAACATGTAAAAATTAAGTCAAAAGCAGTGTCAATATTTCAGTAAGAAATACGTTATTGTTAAATGACATATATTTAGGCCATCTTGTGAAAGTAGCTGCTCTATATTCCCTCGTTCCACTAAAAAGGAAAAGTGCAATAAGATCTCTTATTGACAGCTGCATTCAAAAACATACCAGTTACATAAGTTTGCAAATTATACTGTGCCAGAGTTAAATATCTAAGCATTTTAACGACAGCTCTTAAAATGCTATCTCAGCAAGAATGACTCAACTTCACTGCATACGCTGCACTCCAGATAAGAAGCAACTAGTCTGATTTTATAGAAAAAACCTTTTTGTATTCTGCTTTAATTCAAATTGCACGAAGTAAGTTCTGCTTGTTCAGACCTGCAAGCTTCACCAGTCATTTGGCACTTCCACCTATCCTCCTTGGTTTCAACAAAAGTATCTCAAGCTTACCTATAGACAGTTAAGTAAATACTTGGAAAACAGGTATAGTTTTCTACTGTACCTCAAGGGGAGAGATTTACCAACCACCCACCAACCAAAGGACTAAATCTATAATATAAACCAGGGATAGGCCTTGTCTGTATACGAGAAAAACATGGCTATGCCAGAAGAGCGTGAAAGTACAGACCAGCTCTCTCCAGTACAAGTCACGTTTATCAGAGGGTTTTATCAGATATCTGTGTCTGCGAGGAAAACATTAATAACTGGCATGATGCATCAGCAGGTCTTTTACTCTTAGCCCAGTCTCACACACAAAAGGCAGACCCAGAAAGGCCTGGAAGGGAAAGCTTTAGGAGCTGCTGTCCCTATGCCTGGGAAAAATGCTGGTGCACCTATTAAAACTGCTTTCCTTCAACAGCTTTCCTTTGATTGCTACTTTGATCGGGTAAGTAAAATGTAAAACTTCCCCTGACCCATGTTTTTTCCCACCCCATCCCTTGTCTCTGATGTTATTTGTAGAAAAACTATGAATAGTAACAAAAGGGAAGCTATCGGAGAAGAAATGCGGGTAGAACTTGCACAATTCTTGGTCATTTGGCAATTCACACAGGGTCCTGAGTAACAGCAGCCCTCTTGCTTTAATTTCACTAGTTCTTCACAAATCCTGCCTCAGCCACCTAACCCCTGAAACAGTACATGTACAGGCTCAGGAAAGCGCTACACAGGCTCATATTTGGAAAGTAATTTCCTAGAATGACAAGAGTTAGAACTTCCTACGATGATTCTACTTAAGTCTGATGTTAAACATCACAATCTAAGGAAAACATATCACCGACCTTCAAACCTACTGCTCTCAGGATCTAAAACTGCCCTCTGCTTAACAAAATAAAAATAAAAGATTCCTTTGTATGACATACAGGACCTTAAACCTCAGGGTTACCACACAGGGCATCTGAATGACCAGCACTTTCTCATTTGACAATAGGTACAACTCAAAAAAAAATTAGTTCCTCACAAGTACTACTGCAAACTTAAACGTCAGTTTTGCAACAACAAAATGTTGCCATGCACATGGCAACACTGAAATATTTTAATTGTACTAAACAAATACAAACACATATCAAACAGATGTCTACAAAATCAATTCTTCTGAAACTATTAACGTGCAGCTAGTCTTAAAGCTGTATCATAGCTACTACAATACAAGCTAATGTAATAAAAAGGTTAGATGTATGCTCAGAACCTCTGGCATTTTACATGCAAGCCCAATTACCCAGTACATCACTGGACAACTTTTTAATTAGAGAGGGTTTTCTTCTACCTACTTTTTACATGCATGCTACGAGAGATCACAGATCATCTGCGTAACCTTTGCTCACGACATTGTTTTCAAAGGCAGCAAAATCTCTCTCAAACTTTAAAAGCCTGAAAGGCGTTGGCAAGGGAAAATCGCCCGCTACATAATAATGTCACTATTTGGGGAGTGCTTGATGCTCCGACCCTCGCCAGGGTGCGGTGCTTTATAAATAGATACGTTTGGTTGGTTGGGTTTTTTTTTTTTTTTTCCCCAGTGCCGTGCCCCAAGCGTTTGGGTGGCGAAGGGAGAGGAGGCTGTTTATAGCCATTATTAAATGAACCCTGAATCGGCCAAGAAAGTGGGGGTGGGGAGGAGAAAAGGAAAGCTGCTGCTACCTAAGCCAGGCCCAAAACCTTCTGCTCACCCTCCTCCTCCCTTTCTTTCCCCATGCCCAGCCCCAAGGGGCTGCAGAGCCACCGCCCCCCCTCCCCCCC
>NW_009649929.1:2511657-2511969 GCF_000708025.1 Charadrius vociferus
ACAGAACGGAGCGAGGCCGTTAGAGGTATTACATCACCCTCCGTCCCGCCGTCGTCACCACCCATCCCTACACACCCCGCGCCCCCCCCACCGAGCATGCGCGGAGCGCGTGGGCGAGGCGCGAGCTCGGGCGGGGTGGAGTGCGCGAAGACGTCATCGGCACTGCCTCCTTCCCTGAGGGGAAAGGCTGGCGTGAGAGCTGGTGGCTCCCGGTCTCGGTCTCGGTCTCGGTCCCGGTCCCGGTCCCTTACGCTTGCTGCTCGCCTGAGGCCGACGTGGCGGAGCCGAGGCCGCGGCCCTGGCGGAGTCAGC
>NW_009649929.1:2512378-2528850 GCF_000708025.1 Charadrius vociferus
CCAGCAAGCCAGGGTTAAGTCATGGGGCTGGGGAGTTTTGAAGGTGGAGTGGGTGCGATGAGGAGTGCTTTTAAAGGGAGGATTAGGGATGCATAGCAGTTTTGAGGCTGTGAAGAAGGAATTGACTACAGAGAGAGAGATACTGAAGAGGGCTGGGGAAAGGTGAAGTGGGTACTTAGCTAAAGAATCTGTAAGGTTGTCTACTGTAGGTAGTTTATACATCGTTAACAGCAATCAGAGCAAACAGCCATGCGTTAAGGTATCCCTAAAGTGAATGTTTGGAAAGCACTCAAATTGCTGGGTATGTTCCTCTAGCCATTGGAGATAACGATCAGTGCAGCTTCAACACGAGTGTGCCAACGACTGAAGGGCAGTTAATTGAGGGCTTTTGAGCAGATAAGACCTACAAAAACAGCAAAGCCCTACCCGGAGATAGCTAAAAAAGCTGTGACAAATACAACAAAACCTCGTCGTTGCAGGGCGGCTTTCCTGTAATGGATAAATTGACTGTGTTTCAGTGTCATTACAAAATCTCCAGTTTCCATTGCTGACTGTGACTGAATGGTATGTTTGGAGCCCATCTCACTGTATCCATCCTAATCGTGTTTGTTAGCATGATACTGAACACCACTCAGTACTGCTCCATATGTTAACTGTTTCAGGCCTTTAAACTGTAGTTAAATACGGCAAAGTGTGTCAGTGGAAACAAACCTTTAGGGAGATTTAAATGCAAAATATTCTGAAAATATGTTGCGGGGGAGAAGAATGTATGCAGCATATTCCACAATGAAAGGGAGATTTTGGAAGGTCATGGAGTAATTCCCGTAATCTTTGTCAATGCAATTTTGAATTTCCTCTTGGCATCCAAAGACAATTAGTTACAATTTTGATACAGTTCAGATTTTAAAAACTGCATTTCTCCCCCCTACCCCCCAAAAAAACCCAACCCCAAACTTCTGCAATATACAGGCAAGGCAGTGATTATTCAGAATTGTTCCTGCAGGCATGTGCCATGCTTCAACCTCTGCGCTTAACCATAAATTTAATATTTCACCCTTCTTTTCCACTTTAATAAATCTCTTCTAACATTTTGAATTATAGGCAACTGTGGATTTCATTTAGATTCTATGTAGCGTTACCTACAGCTGGGGTTTTGTGTGTGTGTGTTTTTTTTAAAATACAAGTGAAAGAAAACATGGCCCAGCTTTTTTTGTGATGCCCTAGTTTTAAGCTGCAGGAATGTAATGACAGCAGAGAGTTTGCTGCTGTCATTTTCTATTTATATGTTTTTCTTGGGAAATTGGATGGAGTCAAATTACCACAGTATTTTTCTTAAAGTGTAACTTTTATTTAGTTTGCTAGTTTTGCCTGGCCTTTTGTACTGACAATGGTAGTAAATATATTGTACAAGAAATTCAAACATCACTTTTAAGTAAAACAACTATGGTTAACGTATGCTGCGACTATGCATATTTGTAGGTAGTGACTACATCTCCCAGCATACAACTCTTTTATTTTCCCTTTAGCTCTTGATCAAGATGGGTTACCGCTGATTGGGACTTGTAGTCACTAGAGTCATTAGCACCACAGTCAAGAAGGCAGTAACAAGAACCACGGGGAAACTCTTTCAACCGTGCATCATAAAGCATGACTGAATTCTTGAGAAGAATCATATTTCACTGTTTGGAACAAGAAATTTCTATTAGCATAATACAACATATTTAAAATGATGTGCTGTTGTTCCACAGGATATTTTTAGAGCATATAGTTTTTGAGAATTTTTTTTCTGCTTCCTGTTACAGCTTTAAAAAAGTCTTTAGATGGATGGTATTTGCCATGAGTATTTAAAAAAAAATATCTATGTATCTGAATAAACAGATATTTACTACCTATGCACTTCTCCACCAATGCCTGGTTATTGCAGGCATGAGGATGATTTTGTCCAATGTATTTACTGAAACTGTCAATTTAGAAAATTCTACACTTTGTCCAACTAAGCTGTTCCCAATGACATCATTTCCCATAAAAAGAGAATATGGGATTGTAGTTGCTACTGGGATCACATGGCAATTTAACTGTGTTTTGGAATCAGTTTCCACCGTAATGGCCATATTCTGTGCCAGTCTGCTGTAATCTCTGCCTGTTGGTATCGCCCAATGCTCCTTTTAACTCTTCAGTTTTAATACCTGATGGTTAAACTTCCTTTATTATAAGGTATATCATGAGGTATCAGGATTTTGTTTCTATGTTGCTTAAACAGGGGGCATTTAGTACAAATATTAACTGTTGTGTTGCAGGATTTAGATTTCTTGACCCCTAAGTGAAAAAGCTGTTATTTCAGTATCTCATGTGTAGTTTATTCAAAAGGGCAGGAAATCAGAGCCTTTTGGTTTCAGCTTCCCTTACTTATCATCCCTGCTTCTCTTATTGCCTACCACAAATATTTGATGTAGATGGGAAGTTATGTATTTATTTGAAGTTACTCTGCAGCCTAAAAAGCTGGTAGACTGTGTTTTTTTTTTCTTTGGAATAGGATTTACCTTTGTTCAGCAGAGAGAGACAAGCACCTTCAGATGATCATTCCTCCCGCGCTTACATTGGTGTCTAAAGCAGGTTGGGCGAGTTGCCTTCTGAAGGTGACTTCTCTCCCTGTAGTTTCTGTGACTACAGAAGTTGAGATGACCACCTAGACTAAGCCCTGACTTTTTAGATGGCTAAAATGAATTCATTACCTGTGATGCTTAGAGATTATCTAATAGAAATCTTCATATTCATGATATGTGTGGCCTGTAATAGTGTGATCATGAACTTGCCAGAACTTTATACTTGGCTTGTGAAGTACTGATGACCTGCCCAGTCTCCTCCAGTGGGCTGTGCCTATTTTTGGAATCTAAAAGCCAGCTAAATGACTATGCTGTAGGCTTTACGTCTTCTTGGTACTATTCCTGCAGCACCCTGGTGTGATGACATCTGTAGGTATCTGCTCAGGCAGCTGTGCCATTGGGAACTCCATAAAATGCCAGTACTGTAGCTATGATTAATAATCACGTGATGTTTAAATCATCAAAAGCGCACACCTAGGGTGTATCCTGTATCCAAACTGAATTTATCTGAAAGATGTCACAAAGACTTTGGTCTTTTGAAGAACACCATATGCAAATGTCCCACATTCTGGAAATGCAGCAGTTCTGAGATAATTCACTTTCTGCTGGAGTCTTAAAAAGTGCTATGCAAACTGCCACGCTTTGGCCCCTCTGAGGTGAGATTTATGCTCTCCTGGTAGCTTTCTAAAACAACATTCAAACAGTGAGAATATTTGTTAAAAACAAATGCTTGTAATTTTCAGTCTACAAAATTTGATACAAAATCATTAGGGCATCACAGTGTGGTTTTCTATTCTAGTTGTAAGAGACAAAAAGCAATGCTTGGTCATGAGTTTTATTTTTCTGGTGAGAATTTCCTCATAGAAATAATCAGCAATTCAGGAAAAATCAGCAAAAGCAAAGTACAGTAAAGACCTAAATATAAAGAGAGGGAAAATCGTTTTATGCTGAAAATTAATATAAAGCTTTATTCTAGAACATTGTTAGTATTTTTGGACCGCCATTTTTCTCCTACTTTTTTGTATAGGAAATATGGGAAAAGCATGGCACCCCCCAATCTCTACAAAAGTCCAAAACCTACACAAAGTAAGAAGACAAAAATTCAGGCATCTCAGGAAGATAAATGCAATTTGTCAAGGGTTTCACAGCCCATCTGCAAATCACCTGCATTTCACATAGTTCCCGTAGCAAAACATCACTGAAGACCTGGTGGCCAGGAAAATTTGCTTTTCACGTGAAACAGGGAAATTAAAAAAGAACGTCAGTCTAGTCTACAAGCATTTTAAAGAAAATGAAAAATGAGAGAAACGAGAACACTTTAAATGTTGATTTTTTTTTTCTCCCTCCCTTTAGAACCTCATCTGCCTCAGTAGTTGAAATGGAAAAGTCTTACTAGAAAGCCTGCGTGTCCTGAACCTGTTACATAAAAAGGGACAAAATGGACATATTTGATGTGTGAAGAGGTACCGGCACAGCATTCCAGGGTACGCCAATTCTTTGTGGCTCCTGTGCTATCTACCAGATTAATGATGGTACCATGTAAATGGAATCATTGGGACCTGCTGCATTACTCTTCGGAACAGAAACCATGAAACAGCTTAAAGCAATATTAGTAGAAACTATAAGTGGATCTGAAGTGTTCTAAAGACTGGGGTAAATTCACACATGACAGAACTCCGGGACAGGTACCTTTCTACAGTTCTTTCCAACCTGAGGGGGATACACTTTATTGAATCTTCATCTGTCAGTGGTGAATGCTTACACCGTCTTTGTGTTCCATTGCTGAGAGTCTAATTTTCTTTACAAGATCTTGTGCCATAAGACAAGCTGTGACGCAGAGAACAACCAGAATATTTTATCAGCTAGGCTTAGGCTTGTTCTGTTCATTAGATGGTTCTTCTGTTTTAAAAATGTGAGGTTATATGTAAGTTGCTGTTTTCATTTACTATTAGTAGTCTGTGCAGGAAGGCTTGTATCCTCACTGAAGTCAGTAACGAAGCTTCCATTGACCTTAGCATTGCAGGATCAAACCCTTAGTCATTAGCATGTTTTAAAAACGGCTGTTATCCCAGCCAATTTGAACGGGCCTGCCTGCAATTGTCAGTTGTTTAACCTAAAAATTAGTTTAGCAATCACAGCTAAAATTACGTGTCAGACTGTTGATGCATAAGAATACTTCATACTGAGTCATCAAGTGTCTTATGATGCTCTTAGAGTTTTATAATTATTGACATTCAAGCAAGAGATTCTGAAATTCGATAGACTGGAATTTCCACATGTGAAGGCGATTAGTTCTGATGAGAGGATAAGATTTATATTCTGTAAACTCTGTTTTTGTGTTACTAGTCCTTCCTTAAACAGCCGGATCTAGTCGCCTTCTTTGTACAACCAAACACAACTTACTTTTTGCTACATTCATTCATATAAAACTGCTCAATCAATTGTACCTTTTAACAAGCCTGTTAGCTGGGACACAGCTGAGGAGATAATTTTTTTTTTGTATCAATTAAACAGTTAAATGAAACTAAAAGCAACATGTCAGAATCAAATAGCCAAGGTGTGAAAATACATATTTGAAATCTGAACATCGCTTAGTATTTTGCAAAATAGTTTTTCCACAGTACCAAGGATTCTGGAGAGTCCGGGATTTAAAGGATAATCCTGTTCTGGAGCTGGATTTTGCCACTTACACCCTTTTTCCTTGACAACGTAACTGAAGTTTAAATTTAGTTTCATTACATAGGTGCTGATCTGGTGCGACTGTAAAAAGTAAATACATTGTTTCCTGTTTGCTGGTGTAAGGCACATGATAAAAATGGATATGAGGTCATAAGCTATATGTGGTAGTTTTCTTAAGGAAGCAAAACAAGGAGTAATTTGGATTTTTAGCATTTTTATGACAACCCTCACACCCCCTGATAGTCTTGTGTTTCTTTGGGGATGGTGCAAAGCAATAAGGGCCATTATGAAAAGAAACTTTTGTGCAGTTCAAACTTAGAGTTTCAGGGGGAGAAACCTATCAGGGAAGGAAAATCTCATATTGCAGGTCACATTAGGATAAGTTCTTTTGCAGAAAATGGAAGTGCAAGTAATGTGGTGCAGCTTAATATCAGAGTATTACTCAAAACATGGATGCTAATTGGAGATAATCCAAGTCTCCACCCTAAACAGAAAGTTATCCTTCCTTCTCAGGAAATTTCAGTTAATCCAATGGATTAGGAGTCCAACTACTTCTTGAGAGATTTGGGAATGTGTTTTGGATCATAGAATGAATCATAGAATGGTTTGGGTTGGAAGGGACCTTAAAAATCATCTAATTCCAACCCCCCTGCCATGGGCAGGGACACCTCCCACTAGACCAGGTTGCTCAAAGCCCATCCAGCCTGACCTTGAACACCTCCAGGGATGGGGCATCCACAACTTCCCTGGGCAATTTGTTCTAGTGTCTCACCACCTTCACAGTAAAAAATTTCTTCCTTATACCCAAACTGCATCTGCCCTCTTTCAGTTTAAAACGATTACCCCTCATCCTATCACTACACTCCCTGATAGAGTCCCTCCCCATTTTTCCTGTAAGCCCCCTTTAAGTACTGGAAGGCTGCTATAAAGTCTCCCTGGAGCCTTCTCTTCTCCGGACTGAACAACCCCAACTCTCTCAGCCTGTCTTCATAGGAGAGGTGCTCCAGCCCTCTGATCATCTTTGTGGCCCTCCTCTGGACCTGCTCCAACAGGTGCATGTCCTTCTTGTGCTGAGGACTCCAGAGCTGGATGCAGTACTCCAGGTGGGGTTTCACCAGAGCAGAGGGGTAGAATCACCTCCCTTGATCTGCTGGCCATGCTTCTTTTGATGTAGCCCAGGATGGTGTTGGCTTTCTGGACTGCAAGTGCGCATTGCCAGGTGATGTTGAGCTTCTCACTAACCAGCATCCCCAAGTCCTTCTCCTCAGGGCTGCTCTCAATCCATTTTCTGCCCAGCCTGTATTTGTGCTTGGGATTGCCCTGACCCATATGCACTTGGCCTTGTTGAACTTCTTGAGGTTGGCACGGGCCAACCTCTCAAGCCTGTCCAGGTCCCTCTGGATGGCATGTCCCTTTCCCTCCAGCATGTTGACTGCTCTACACAGCTTGGTGTCATCAGCAAACTTGCTGAGGGTGCACTCCATCCCACTCTCCATGTCGCCAACAAAGATGTTAAACAGTACCGGTCCCAGTCCCACCCCTGATGAACACCACTCGTCACTGGTCACCTCTTGGACATCGAGCCATTGACCACAACTCTTTCTTTTAAGAATTTGAAATGTTTGTTTTCTTGCTTGTTTTCATTCATTGTAATATATTAGTCATGTATTTATTAAGATAAATCTATGTTTCCATTATATTTGTGTGTGCAAAAGCATACGTTATATTTTTACACACTTCTTTTTTGCATTTTTTAACCTTTATAGGAATAATTAAAATAATTGGGCAGTATTTGGCACTATGGTGCCATATTTTAATTACTGCCTTATGTTGTTCAAAATAAATAGTATAATCCCGTGTAAGAGACAAGATAAGGAAGAGTAAAAAGGCTTGTCTTACAAAGATGAGAAAAATAAGGTGAAAAAGGGAAAGCATTGGCAACATTAATTCACAGCAGCCTGCTGAAAACGGGAATGGAATCATTAGCTCACTCTACAGAGGTCACAAGATTGCCATTCTATGACATAAATTTCAATTAATATAGACAGTGTCTCAACATGAAAGTGGCAGCTGACCCGAGCTGAACCCAATTCAGATGAGAGGCTCGTTACCAATAGCAGTTAGCAAACAGGAATTTTCCTGCAAGTGCAAACTGAAAAGCGAAGTTACGTACCTGCAGAGCACTGAGCAAACACTTTGTTCTGCTGCTAACGCCCCAGGTAGAATTTGTGAATGCTCAAAGATAGCGGTTGTGGAATGCTTCATTCTTGTCTCGATGCGAAAGCAACCTACTGAGAAACCCACAAGAAAAAAACACCAGCACCCTGATGCAATTTCTAATGCTGTCTACAAAAATGAAGTTTATGATCTTTTCTGAATGTGAATCCTAAAAGCATTGAAGTTGATCCAATGCCTTTCAAATTAAACTCAAGATTCCCACTGACCTCAGTGAGTCTGGATTGGGTTTAAATTTCCTATTTGTTCGGGGAAGCATTAGTACTGTCAAAAAGACTTTCATCAGTTTAAGCTGGATTAATGATACGGTAGCCATTTATCATAAAATCATAGAATAATTTTGGTTGGAAGGGACTTCTGGAGGTCCTCTCATTCAACTTCTGGCTCAAAGCAGGTCCAACGAGATGGGGTTGCTTAGGTCTTTGTCCAGCTGAGTTTTGAATATCCCTGAGGATGGAAATTCCACCGCTCTGGGCACCTGTTTCTGTGTTTCCAATCAGAATTTCCCATGTTGCAATTTGTGTCTGTTGTTTCTTGTCTTATCACTACGTACCTTTGAAGAGTCCGCAGTTGAAGACAGTGATGCAATCTCCTCATACCCTTCTCTTCTTACAGCTGAACAGAGGTGGTCTCTCTTCATCTTGGTGGCCCTCCACTGCACTTTCTCCAGTATGTTGAAGAATTTACTTACCCAGGAAGGACTAGGAGGTTGCTTAAACAGCTTCGATTTAAATACTTGTGGCTAGTATCTTGCCTGTTGCTGTGTCATATAAAATGCTTTTCAACATCATTAAAAAACTCAGCTGTGCAAAATAAAATGTTACTATCTTTTGCAACTCTCCTAAACCTCTCTGGGTCAACACCTGTGCGACCATACCCAGAAAGCTGATGGATCCTCAACAAAGCACCTGACTCCTTGCACTGAGGCTTAATGTCAAGTAAAAGTTGATTTCAGAAAGTGGAATAGGTGAAATGCTTGTCAGATCACGCACACATCTTGGGTTTATGTTCCTGTAGATTTTAACTGAAACTTCTTGCAGCATACCGTCCTATACACCTTCGAAGAGGAACAGGGACAGCTTCCAGACAGGCCCACCACATCTGCCTGATCCTGGGCAGCGCAGGAAACATTTTTAAATGTTGGTAGTAGTTAGAGCAGTCTTAGAGCTACTTTGTCTTGGTTTTGGTTACCAGAAAGGGACCATTGGAGCTCCAGGTGCATCAAACTTACCCTCTCCCAACACCAGCATGTCCTATCCTTGAGCTGATTAAGAAAGCACTGTGCTCTGATTTGCTCCTCTGACATCCAGGGATTTTCCCAGATGAATAATTAGATCAGCTCTTTGTTTATGGTGCTGCTGGAATGGAAGCTAATATTTACCCACTGTATCTCCTACCTCCTTAAAATATGTACTATCTAAGCAGGACTACTGCCCGTGACTTTTGCTAACCAAGATACACAGAAATAAGAATTTCCCCAGTAGCATATGCTTCTAGAGCTCCTTACATAATACCTTCATTAAAATGCCAATCACAGTGTTCTGCTAAGAGCCAGGTCAGACTGTGATCGGCTTTTTAGGCCATGTTCACTTTTGGACTTCTTGCCTGAGAAATTCCACAGGTTCACATGCTTGATTATGCAATTATTTTTTTGAATTCATTAAAAAAAATTCCCCCTGGGCTCAGTTTACAGCCCCAAAGCTGATCTTCTTTGGAATTTATATTCTGACAGTAAAAGGTTTAGAAACAGAAATCTGGATTTTTCTCTTAAAAACAATGGTTGTTAATGAAAATTCTCTGATATTTTGTGTTTTGCTTTGGGAAGACCAGCAGAGGGTGCCTGAGCTAGAGAGCCAGCCCCGTCCCAGATTTGTGCTGGAATTGTTAACAATATGAGTGTAAAAAAAGAAAGAAACTTTAATTTAGTGCTCTATTAAAACCAAAGAGAAACACATTAATGCAAATGAAGGGAAAATAACTGTCTGAGGAAAACTGCACTATTAAAAGACTGTCAAAAAAGCAGTACTAATAATTAAGGAAAAAAATAGTTTGGGGATTAGGAAAGGAATTTTAGTTTTCTGATTTTGTCATTGGCTAACAGCTACTACAGGGCTGTTTCCCTGAAGTATCTTTTCATGGATTCTGGCTGACTATAGCGGGTGCTCAGGGAGACAAAGCTCTGCAGAATCAGCCTTTTGGGCACCACCTTCTTTTCCTCCTCCTGTCCCTCACTTAATATTAAATGTTGCAAGGGAGAAAGTTTTCAGTGGTTCCCCGCATGAGTAGATTTTTCGGTATTAGTGCAATGAGGGAGGCTAAGCAGAAAGAAACCTTTCTGGATTAATCACAACAGATTTAAATCAAATAAATATTTTTATACATATCTATATATTTATTTGGAAAGTTCCAGATGTGGAAAGGGGGCCCAAATCTTGAAACCAAATCTTGACCTTGAAACCCAGCCCAGGATAGTAGACAGAGAACAGGGATCTAAGAATCAGAATGTAGGTGTCACTGATAGTGTCTTCCTCTTCTTCACCATTGGAAGAGTTTTTTTTCTATATCAAGAAAGCAAGAAAGCTTTTTTTTTAAAGAAAAACATGAAATACTTGCTTTCTCTCACTTATCCAGATGTGATATATTTATATGACAATGAGTGTTCAGCTATTTTCTAGCCTTACCTATAGCTATTTCTCTGAGGAGGTACTTCATATATTTGTATCTTGACTTCTTCTAATAATTAATTTGAATAATCATGAAGAATTACATAGTACTAATGTCACACAAGCAAAATGGCATTATCATCAAGTGGAGTTTTGTTCAAATAACATGAACATGTTCTGTATTTTTGTTATTTATATAAACACGTGATTTAGTCACATCCCTTAATGTAAACTAAAGAAAGTATGTTATGAAAAAGAAATGGATAATACAACTTAAGGAGTCTGGGTTCCATCACTGTCCCATCATGATAAACAAATCTTATCTTCACATAAATGGCCCATCTCCTGCAGAAAATGTTGGAGTTTTTCTGGATTTCTCTTTTAATTATTTCTCTGAGTAAAAGTGCTTTTAACATCAATAAACAGGAAAAGAAGTCCAAGCAGCGTGGTCTAGAGGAATGAGCAGGCAGGCAGTCCTGAGTAAAATTCAACCTCATGTGAAGGGCACATCTGGAACGCTTAAGTCACATTCAAATATCCAAGTAGGTCAGTGAGGGAGTCTTGATGTGCAGGAGCTCTTTGCCCTTTAAAAGGTAACATGTCCCTTTTAAACAGATACAGTTAATGTAGGTGTCAGTAAAAGCACCACGCTGGGCACTTTGCAAACAAAAAGCGAAGCCAAGTGGTCTATAATCTAATTGAAAAGTCATGGATGTGAAGTTTGGAAGAAGGGCAGGGCCAAGTGTAGCTGCAGGTGGCTGGGATCACCCCAGAGTTTTACAGCTTCAAACACAAGTGTCACATCAGGTAGAGGGTAGAAAACGGCTCTCACTTCTTATATTGTCGAAATCCTTACAGGGGACGCCACAAAAAGACACTGACCAACAACCAGGAGTCATCTACTTCTGTGTCTGAAGATGCTTCCTATATTTGTCCTGTCTGGCTGAGTAAGAATTGTCTTGCCACTGTGTATTTTTATTTTACTATTGTGTATTTTTCTGTGATTCTCTGTTGTTATCAGATGTTTGTCTATGTATTTTTTTTCTGAGGGAGGAAACAGCAAGGTGTAGGGAGGAGAGAGGAGGAAAGAATGATTTACTCACAGTTACACCAGTTTAACTTAGGGTTTGCTTAACCAAACAGTTGCAAAGACTTGAGTAACCATCTTTGCTGTGTTTTTGCTAGTAAGTAAAACAATCTGTGGACTTTCTAGTCCTGAGACCAACTGGCCTGACCTGGCTTATGTCTGTAGCTGATGCCCCTCAGACATACCCCACATTCTTTGGGACAGTGTTTGTGGGCAGAGCCATACCATGAACAACAGTAACAGTTTTAGAAGTACGGATGATCACATGCCAGTGTATGACTCCACGCCTTGGCTGTGTTTGACTTACTGGTATAGATGTAGCTTATTCTGGCAAAAAAAGCGATTTCTCTGATTTGCTTTCTATTGCTTGGGAACAGGTTGTACGAAACTGTAATGCAGTGGCCAGGAAGGCAGTACCAACAGTTTTATTTACTGTGTTAAAAATGGATAGAAGACACAGTAGTTCAACTTGCCCTAATTAGAACTAGTCTCCCGAGTTTTAAACTGCTGGGAGCTCACACACAAAACCTTCGCTAAACAGACTGAAATGAAATGGATGCAAGGAGTAAGTAAAATTTAGGAGAGAGCTGAAGGAAGGAAAGATGGAAGTTGTTTCCTTCAAGTCTGTCTTTAAGTGGCCTGAGTAAGAAGGCAGGCAGAAGGAGCTAAAAACATGAAGACTGAACAATGTGCTAAAAGCTGAAATGAGAGGAGATTAGGGTAGCTAGGAATGCAGAGGCTTAAGTGCACAAAAACTCAGACTTGAACTCAAGACAGTAATTCTGATGCAGAAAGCAGGCAGCTTGTGCTCTTTGTAAGCAATAGGAAACATTTCACTGACATAGCGACAGCAGGATCGTACCCCAAATCAGCGTCAGATCAAAATGATTCCCACATTTAAAAGCCTCAAATTGATGTCCCTTACCTAGGATCATTTTTGAAGTTTTAAGTTTTCAGTAAATGTTATTACAAAAGATATAACATTTTCTTAAATAATAATTTGCGGTTAATCCAGATATAAAATAAAAACTATAGAAAGACAGATTTATGTGAGAAGTATTTTTGCCACTCTGTTACATTTACATGGGACTGTCTTTGCCTGGATGTATGTTTGATTGTCTCTTCTTCTAGCAAAACTAAACCATATGGCATAGGTAACATTCTGAAGCATGATAGCACGGAGTCAAAACTGGCCTTACTTCACTTGCACTTGTTTTATGACGGGTTCTCCCTAAAATTTTGTTTTTCTAAACAGAGCAAAGAGCTCTTCTCCTTAGAAGCTGTTCCGTTTGCTCACAGTGGAAAATACAGGAAAAGGGAATATAGTGCTGCTTTACTTATTGCTATCCATTTTAATGTGATTGTACCCACATAAATAATTTAGTGAAGTAAGAGCATTTTTGAAATCTGTTTTACACAGACACTGAAATAATCTCAGATAATTGCAGTGGAACTTTATTTACTCTAACATGGATCAAAGAAATTGCATCACAGTACTGTGGAAAATATTCACACCCATGCTCTCAGAGTATTATTACCAGGGCTAACATCAAGTCATTTGAGGCCCCCTTGTGAACATTCAAAGAGGAAGCACTTCACCCATAAATGTGTGAAAATTTACTCATTTTATAGAATCATAGAATCACACAATGGTTTGGGTTGGAGAGGACCTTAAAGATCATCTAGTTCCGACCCCCCTGCCATGGGCAGGGACACCTCCCACTAGACCAGGTTGCTCAAAGCCCCATCCAACCTGGCCTTGAACGCTTCCAGGGATGGGGCATCCACAACTTCCCTGGGCAACCTGTTCAACTGCCTCACCACCCTCGCAGTAAAGAATCTCTTCCTTATACCCAAACTACATCATCTCACTTTCAGTTTAAAACCATTGCCCCTTGTCACTGCAGGCCCTGGTAAAAAGTCTGTCTCCATGTTTCTTATAAGCCCACTTTATATATTAAAAGTCCACAATAAGGGGTCTCCTCAGCACCTTCTCTTCTCTAGGCTGAGCAACCCCAACTCTCTCAGCTGTTCTTCATAGGAGAGGTGTTCCAGCCCTCTGACCATTTTCATGGCCCTTCTCTGAACCGTCCATGTCTTTTTATGCTGGGAGGCCCTGTAGCTCCACACAGTACTTGAGGTGGGGTCTCACCAGAGCAGAGAGGGAGAATGTGGGCTGCAAGTGCACATTGCCAAGTTACGTCCAATTTTTTTGTCCACCAGAATCCTCAAGTCTTTCTCCGCAGGACAGCTCTCAGTCCATTTATCCCCCAGTTCCACTGTGCCCTTGCACTTTTGCGCAAGATCTTCTCAATACTGCACAACTGGAGAGAAGAAAAAAATAGAAACAGCAATCTAATCAGACACTTCTTTCTGCCTTACTGCTTTGGAGACAGAAGGAACCTTATCTTGCTTTTATTTACATTAAGTGTATCAATATAATTTGTGTAACTCTTAAGAATACGGCACATTATCATGCTATGTGCTGAGTTTAATTGATCTGTTATCTGCTGCCACAGAGTCAACACGGGGAACCTCAGCAAGGTTCACAGCAGGGTGTGGAGCAAGACTGTGACCTCCCACATTGGTAACTATTTCTCATGTTGTTTTCAGAGCCTGTACTTCAGCTTTACATTGGCTCTTGCACTTCACAACCGCAGTTAAGTACTTTGTATAGATATCAGAATATGTTTACTGAACTCCAAAGTGCTGTCTGCACCAATCCCAGCACAAAGTGCAACAGAACTGTCATTCGTTCTGGTGATGTTCAGGTTGACTTTGGTTGACTTTTAAAAACTGCTAGCAGTAATGGCCTCTGCAGGAAGTGAAAATTAGCTTCTTGGGTGGAAACTAAGTTCAGGCATTAGAAAGAGAAATATTTTACGTTTTCCTTGGGAATTTAGATGTTAGTCAAATCCAAGGGCTTTGTTATGATGTGATCTTTTAAGAGATGTTTCGCTTTGCTTTGGTACTTTGTCATACAGCTCTTCTCTATGTAGTTGCTGGCTCTGAAGCAACACAAAGAGTGTATGCTGCTGTCAACACTCAAAGTTGTACTTCCAGCAGGAAAGTCAGAGCACTGCTGGCCATCAAGGTGAGACTGGAAGCTGGCAACCCGGGACTGCCATCAATCTTTTGCCAGTTGCTTTGGGGTTGAGAAGAAATCTCGCAGCCTGGCATGATGCACATGTTTTACAGCAGCTATATGTAAAAGGTGCAGCCTGTGGTAGCTGTACTGCTTTTTAGCTGGTGGGGATCTCAAAAGAAATCTTTTTAATAGACTACGGTATGTATAATTAAGATAATTCCTTAAGTATATTTATCTATCATTAAGATAACACTAATGAGATGAGCATATTTACTTCTTATAAGTTGGAAAACAGCAAGAATGGACATTAGCTTGTAAACGACCTTGCAACTTCTTCCAGTGCTCTCCTTGCCACGCTCAATCTGACACTGAGCATGCCTTCATGCACCAAGCAGGCACTTTATGCCTGTCTTGGCAATCTTGGGGGTAGGGAGTAAAATCCCCACTGATGGCAACTGTGCAAGTGTACAAATACACAAGAACCATGTAACGGAACTTTTTTCTGAACAGGAAAAATCTGTTTTACTCAGTTTTGTTGTAAAAGACGGGCTGAAGCCTGGAGTTACAGAATAAATTCTCACCACTCATCAGTCATAGGATGCTGGGACTTCGCGAGCTTCTCCTACGCATCTTTTCTGTGCTCAGTCTGAGCTGCTGTATACCTGTGTCTTTGGAGGTAGCCGGGAAAATCCCCACTGGGAATATACTATACAGGTGCAGTGTATGTCTTCTTCCAACGTTATACTGCCTATTCTGGTGTGTTGTGGTGCAAAGCTCCACAATCATGTGTGCACCATCTGCATTTTGCACAAGGAGGAGATAAGTCCCAGAAAATGTTTTACCAGAGCTTATAAAGATCTGGCAGGGATGGACAGCTGAACTTTGCAATGAGAAAATTTGTTCATCATGCCCTAATTTTCCACTGGAAAGTAAGAAAAATTGTTTAAATTACTTGCTATTTATTTATATGATTTGTGTTTTGTGTGGCATTAAGGTTCCATTGTGTTATGAATTGCACTAACACAAAATAGTTATCAACTAAGTAAAACGAGAGAAAACAGGGAAATACAAAGAATATATGTAACCATGATGTATAACTGTGAACAGCCACAGTTCCTGTGATAGTCTTCCTTCATAACATCCAAAGGCCTGTTTCTATTCTGAAACACAACAACCATTTAATTAGTGATTGGTTTGGACACAATTGAGGATAGGTGCTATTTACAGAAACAAGAGTATCTTGGAAATGTATTTTTATTTTTCTGTCACCTTTCCCTTGTTGTATGGATTAGGTTCTGACTGATTTGCTAAAAAATCAGCCAGAACCTACCGCTTTAAAGGTAGACCATGGCTGTGTTTTGCCTCAAAAAGCTGTAATGCAAATTTTGTGGCCGTTCAGGTGGTGATTCATGAATCCTTTGGTCAGAGGTGGAGCTGGGACAGACTGGGCCGCCGTGTGCGGTAAACACAGCCATCCCGTGCTAAGATTTCTGATATATCAGGGGCCTCAGCCCATGAGGTTTGGGGAACAGGGTCTATGTGTCCCTCTGAACAACCATGTGGCCTGTCCTACGTAAGCTCTGCATGCGTTTGTGTCAAGTGTCTGGCAAGGAGGCAGAAATTATTATGGGTTCCTCTTCTTCTATCTGTACCTCCTGCTGCGACAGACTTCGAAACATCAAGGTAGTAAGAACAGTGTTGTTCCTCTGCACATACGGTGAAGAGCTGTAGACGGGAGCGATGTGATGTCCAGAAATGCCCACAGGCCCTGGGTGTTTAGCACTCGTGGGTATCCAGCACCACCGATTTCGGAGCCCAGGGTTTCAACCAAAGGTTTGAAATGTTGGGCAGAGCGGGCGTACGTGAGAACTGGCCTGGCCTCGGCAGGCAGTGCAGGGGGAGGCATGGCCATGAGCAGCATGACTTCAGACACTGGGGCGGGGAAGGCCTCCATAGCTGCGGCCTCCTCCACACCGGAGGCCGTGGGGTCTGTGACAGGAGTGGGGGGACATGCTGCTGGGCCGAGGGCCGCTGGGCAGCTCCGGGGTGGGAGGGAGGAACGGCTGATGTCCCCGTGAGGCTCTCCTCAGGAAGGCTGGCACTGTTTTTTTTTTTTT
>NW_009649929.1:2529559-2541730 GCF_000708025.1 Charadrius vociferus
CTGGTTTGGGGCGCTCCGTGAGGGGAAAGGGGCATGGCGGCGTGTGAGGAGGGAGGGGGGGATCCCCAGGGACGGGGGTCGCCTCAGCTGGCAGATGGGTAAAAATAACCCCCAAAGCATAATTTTCCTGCCGGTAACCAGCGAGGCATTGGGTCTCCCTCATACGCCGCTAAAGTAGCTCTTTAATAGCAGCTTGGCAGTGATAGCGAGCTCCAGCAGATGTGTGGCGAACGCTGGCTCCTTTGGCCCCAAAACCAGTTGTTTTGCACCATTTCCGGGCAGATGTTGGCTTCTGGCACGGGCAGGCGGAGTAACCCCGGCTGAGCGCCAGCTTCAGGGACGGTGTAGAAGGAGGAAAAAGGAGGAAAAGAGGATGCTCGGCCTGCGTGTGTGGCCGGGATGAGTTGCTTCGTAGTCGGTTTAGCTTCTGTTCCAGTTTGCTGTGGCATTTTCAAGCAGATGTCAGTTTCACCGTAAGTGCTGAAAGTGGTTACAACACAGTAAACACAAATATTAGTGTGCGGATTAAATGGGTTTCCTCTTCGGAGAGCTGTGCCCCGAAAGGGATAAGGGAACAGCACCACATGATCGCTGTCTGTGGCTTTGCACCGCTTTTCTGGAAGGTGCTGCTTTTGACAGCTGTGGGTACAAAAGTTCAATAAAATGCCTTCAGACAGGGATTTTCAACTCTTGCTCGTGTTGATCTTTGTAATCTGACTAATTCTGCCTACTTCTGGGCAAAGATCTTTAAAAATCGTAGGTTTTATGTGCTTAATAGAGGCTTTTGATCAGAAAAGCCATAAATTTGTGAATATTGCCTCTCAGCTTATCCAGCATTGCCGTTTTGGGGCTGCTGTGAGCTGTGCTGGGTGCGGCTGGTTGGGGTGAAAGCGGGGAGCGCTGCTGGCATCTGAGCAGTCGGGGGAAGAAGCTGATCGTTAGAAGATGGGACAAGGGACACTATAAGCCTGTCCCGCCTGGGAAATGAAACTGGATGTTGGGTTGAGATAGAACTGCATCGAAGGAAGGTGGATCAGGAATGTGTGACCGGGAGGAATGGTGGAGTAAGGGTTTGAGACTGATTTGGTGGGGGATGGTGGTGCGGGTGAAGGTCCCTTCTTGAGAAGGTACTCTTCTTGAGAGAAGGGTACGATGAACTTGTTGAGACATCTCTGTCTTCTGCTTTCAGTAGAAGCTTGCTGCAAAAGCGCTAGTCCGTGTAACGGAGAAGAGAACAGAAAAGCATACACAAGTAATAAAGCACTAAGAAATACTGAATTTAAATCTGTGTGAGCAATCTTCTGGTAACTCTTTGGATATGCAGCCCAAAGTTTTATAGTAACTCCATCAGGTAGTTCCCTTACTATAAGAAAACTACAAAAAAGCTTGGTATGTGGAATTTGCAAGGATCACGGAAAGGCTCAGGGCAGAAAGACAAGATAAATCTCGACTAATACAAAGAGAATTGAAGCTTTGTCCTGGGGGATCTATATGCAATGCACATCAAGATGTAGGAGCTCTCGGGTAGACATGGTGTTATTTCAATGTAGCCTTCAGTCTTATTGGAAGCCTGGAAACCTTTTAACTAGTCTCTAAAAGTTCCCATATAAAGAGCAATGTAGTTATTTTCTGATGTAGTTGTTTCAACATGTAAGAAGAATGAGGCAGAATTTTCTCAACATGAGCTCCTTTGCTTTGCAAAGAGATGAGCGGTGTTTTGCGCCCGCCCCCCCCACCCTCCAGCGCTTGTAATTAACTAAAATACATAGCTGAAATGGTAGCATTTAAGTGGCATTTTGCTGATAGTTCAGCCATATACATGTGGGTCGGTAGTGCCACAGTGCTGATCCTACCTGTTCAGGCAGGAAAACAGAAGGGACAAATACTAGAAAAGATGTTTCTTTAAATATATTCTCCCTTTTCTCTTCCTCCTCCCCGTATTGTACACATAATGTAGTGTGCCTAGGTAAGCAACGTGGAGATCCCATGGAAAAAAAACCCTTGATTTTTATTTAAAGTTGTTATTAGATCTGTCACTCTTGCAGTATTTATATTGTGTTATCACTTCTATAACATTATTATGGATGTCAAAGTTTTTGGAGGAAAAATACTTGCCAGAAAGCAGCCTGATCTCATATGTCTGTTTCTCTTTTGCTATAATTACAAAGAAAGGCCTTAATATAGGTAAGACTGGTTCCATTTCAATAAATCGATTCTACAGGGAGAATTCATTTCTGGATTTTCTTATCGGCAGGTGCTGGATTGCTTCCCATCTTCTAAATATTTGTGTGGCCGGGAGACAAGGGTTACTGGGTGCTGGATGACTTTCCTTATGTGTTGTGTTTCATTAGCTGAACAGCAGTCACTCTAAACGGTGTGCTTTTCACAGGCAGCGTAATATTATCAAGCGAAGAAGGATCCTTTTACGTATGAAACCCTACATATCTGAAAGCGTACTCATGAAGTGGGGAATAGGGTATGATGCTTTAGGGCTGTGGGGAGGATGTTCTGCTTTAAACCTCCCCGCCCCAAATTTTTTTCTGAATGAAATGACACGGCAACCTTGTGCTATAAGTTGTTGAAAATGTTGGAAAAATAAATATAAAATGTTGGAAAAAACCTAAATAGAGCTACAGAAGCACTTCTTGGATTACTTGCAGTAATACGCTGTTCAACCTCTCATTTGTTATGCCTTGTAACACAGTAGTTAATGGTTAGTAATAGTATAATCTGCTTTTCTTTTTTAATTTGTCATGGTTAATTTTTAAACTTATTTCCAGTAACAACAGGGCATTTATTCTAGAGCAAGCTGGTGGTTTGATACTTGTTCTACAACAGCATTTGAGCGAAGTTTTCCATTATGTTAACTCCCAGTAGCTCAGTGCTTGGTAACTATCAGCACTGAGGCATCAGTGGAAAACTGTCCTTATCTCAACTAATTATTCTGTCCACAGAACAAGATCCTGAATAACTGCAGTGAAGCTGCCCAAGACAGGTTGGGAACAGGGAAACTAAGTGGTAGGAGGAAGCGGATTTGTTTTCAGTAGCAAGAGGAGATGAGTGTGGTAAGCAGGGTTGAAAGTATGTCCATGTGTTCTTTTGTTCATGTAGTGTTTGTCTACACAAGTTTTCTGCCGAAAAAACACCCCAGTAATAGGAGACATGAAACTCCATGTTTCTTGGGATTAATTCAATGAATTAGCAATGTATTGGAATAAAACTGTAGGAAGAGAGTGTGAATAAGCTTTACAGACAGCAGTGGTTTGGTATAATTATTAATAAAGTGGTTATTCGTACAACTTCAGCAACACCTCCTTCCACCTCCCAAGTACATCTCTCATTTGGAAGAGGGCTGTTGCTGCTTTTGTTACTGGTTTTAAAAGCCAACAAAAAACCCAAACAACCCAAACCCACCAAATCTTGGTTTTAGGAGGGATTTTTCTGTGCCTAAATACCGTCAGCTTAAAAAAAGGCACATAATACTCACTATCGGTCCCACAAAGTCAAGTTGAGCTCTGATAGTCAGTCTTGAGCGCTCTCTGCTCTTGTTAGAAGGGTGGAAGGTTTTGGTGCTGATCTCTTCATGGGATTTATGTCTCTGAAAGTAGAAATTTGAAGCACGGTGTTGTATGGAGAGAACCAGGAACTGATTACTGAAGTAAGCAGGAAGTAAAAGCAGTCCCATCCACTGGCTGTAGTGAAAAAGAAGTACTTTTGCTAAATTAAATGAGTGGGTAGGTTTCAGTGAGCTGAAAAATGCTATTCCGGCTTTTTTTTTTTTTTTTTTTCAGAATAGAACTGGCTTTAAGTCTCAAGAACTGCATTTGGCTCTTCTATTTGAATTATACCATGAAATCTTTCTTGGTTGGCTGGACATCGTTGCTCTTCTGTACAAACTTGAGAAATAGAAGGAAGCGCTCCTGTCAGCAGTGCTCTTGAGTACTTGAGTCAGATTTTCACCAAGACTAATAGTCACTAAGACTAATCTTGAGGAACACATATAAGTATTAGGCAATGATACATTCTGGAAAGTGCTCTGCTATTAATGATCATTCATCCTTAAGTCATGCTCTAGAATTAAGTGGGTGATTTTCATCCATCTGTTGTTTTTTATGAGTTTGGATATGTGTCTGGAGAGCTAAGCCTTTTCCCAGTACCCAGGTGTATCATGGAGTGGGGATGATTGCAAACAAAGGGGAAACAAGCATATAAGCAGAGGAGTAAAAGGAGTAAGATGCTACTATTTTTATTACAGGTTAAAAAAGCATGCCTGGGCAGGTACTATGAGTGCACGGGAAATTCACATGTGACCTTACGTCTTGGGAACTCTGTGTACTGTACTCCGGCTAATGCAGGAATTAACCTGCATCAGATACAAACCCAAGTGGATGAACACCAATTTGGTTTGTTCTGATTAGCTGTCATTGTTCAGAGAATTTTCTTCTGTTGGTGATTACTTAGGAACATATTTGAGGTAGAACGTTATTGGGAAAGGTTTACTTTGGCTTTTGTTTGGATTTGCAATGCAGTAACTGTTTCCTGTCATTTCCAAGAATTCTCTTCTCCCTTTTCCTCTGAAGCTCTTTTTGATGAGGTTAGTGGGAATGCTATGTGTGGATGGCTTGCAGAAATGCAATCAAATTTCTTCCATCAGGTAGATAATCAGTGTTTATTCAGATTAGCCTTGGAACAAAGTTCAAATGGCAACAGAACAGCTATGAATGATTTCACAACTGCATGTGACCAAAAAATAAAGAAGTCAGGAGTTTGTTATAGCCCCCCAAAATAAGCATATTTCTTAAAAGCAGTATCAGATTGTAGCCCTGCAGTGACTTAAATGTTTATCCTAGCATTGGCAATGTGTGAACTGCTGTCTTGATCCTTCTGATAGAAAATGAACTGCGTGGCAAGGTTGTCTGGGTGACAGGAGCTTCAAGTGGAATCGGAGAAGAATTGGCTTACCAGCTATCAAAGATAGGAGCCTTGCTTGCCATCTCAGCAAGAAGAGAGGATGAGCTGGAAAGAGTGAAAAAGAAATGCCTTGGTAAGTACAACTTGCTATTTCATGTGATCAGTTCCACTCTTGCTATGATGGAGTTGCCACAGAATACTGACCCACATATCACAGGAATAAATTACATGATGAAAGTAAACTTTATACATAGCTTCACTGTACATTTAAAGCTGTTATTTTCTTTTTGTGAGTGATAAGCCTGTGTATAGACTTGGATTATGAGTTCCTTCATAAGCCAATATTACTTTAAAAAGTCTCATCAATTGCAAGTGGTCTTGTAAAATTCTAGATTAAGAAAAGGAATAAATACTATGGGGAAGGGAGGAAACAATCTGAGGGGCATCATCCTATTAAGAACCAAACCATGTAGCTGCATGCTACTAGGAAGTCGTCTTCCTTCAGGTTTATGCACGTTACTACCGACAACTGACTTTCCTCTCTGGAAAAGGAATGAAGTGTTCAGAAAAAGTTGTTCTGAGCAAGTGCAAGAAAGAGAATCTCCTGTAGATCAAGAGGAACAAATGTGAAGCAGAATGTTTAACTATTCCAGTTATCTTTCATATGCCTGCTGAGTCAGTAGTCTGGCTTCATTCCTCCCGTTTCTCTTTTTCCCTCCTGTTTTCTGGCTTTACAGCAAGAGGGATAGACGGTTATTTCCCACTGATAAATAGAGGTTTTGAACACAATTAACGTTATGCCTCTTTCAGACTATTTATCCTCTATGGCTCAGTGTGCAGTATTTTATACTGAGCATATTTTCACACTGACAGTTCATTTCTAGTAATGTTGATAGAGTGTCCACAGTCTACTTGGAATGTGTGCTAGTGAATAATGAAATGTTTGCTTGGGTTAGTACCTAAACATTTCTAGAAATCTAAACATTGCAGCACGCTACACTGAAAATCTGTCAAGGAGCTTTCAAAAGTGCACAACTCCGTATTTTTATTTTCTGATGCTTCAAAAAAGCAGTCACTTAAATAGGTATCTTCAAAAGGAAGCAAGGGACGTAAAATGACAGTGTGGTTAGGTGGTAATCGTCGCAAAATTCCAATGCTATATGATGCAATGTTTAGCAGTCAGTAAAAGTGTGCAACTACATTTGCGTCTGTGGTCATTTGTTCTCATTGCAAAATCAATAACACTAGAAGGCTGGCAGGAGCCATAATCCTGGATATCCATTTTCAATCAGCACTTGTATGAGGGTGTGATGTACTAAGAAATATTCAGAAATATTATTTCAGTTGATGTGAACCAAGAGTACAGATTTGTCTAAGATGATTTATGCCTCTGCCAACTTTAAGTGACCCTGTGAATTTCTTAGAATCATTGACTCATAGAATAGTTTGGGTTTGGTGGGATCTTTAAAGGTCATCTATTCCAACTTCCCTGCAATGAATGACCAGGGACATCTTCACCTAGATTAGTTGCTCAAAGCCCCATCCAGCCTGACCTTCAGTGTTTTCCAGGGATGAGGCATCTACCACCTCTCTGGGCAACCTGTGCCAGTGTTTCACACAGTGTTTCCCAGAAGGCCACTAATTGGTTGGGCAGGACTTGCCCTTGGTGAAGCCATGCTGTCTGTCTCAAATCTCCTCCCTGTCCTCCATGTGCCTTAGCATAGGTTCTAGGAGGATCTGTTCCATGATCTTCCCAGGCACAGAGGTGAGGCTGACAGGTTGGTAGTTCCCAGTGTCTTCCTCTCTACTGTGTGTGCAATGTTTCCCTTTTTCCAATCACCAGGGACATCAGCTGACTGCCATGACTTTTCAAATATCATGGGGAGTGGCTTGGCAATTACATCACCCAGTTCCCTCAGGACTCTGGGATGCATTTCATCAGGTCCCATAGGCTTCTCTATGTTCAGGTTCCTCAGGTGGTAACGAACCTTATCTTCTCTTACAGTGGAAGGGACTTTGCTGGGATGGTAGGACAGTTTTAGCTGTGGTATATACTAGATTTAAAGTCTTATGAAGCTGTGTGTTTTGCCAGTATACGCTACTGAATTTTAACTATAGGTCAGATTGGTAGGATGGAAACTCTTCAGTAATGTAGTTACTCCCTATTTTCTATAGCTAGCCTTTAAGTAGGGGAAGAGAGTAATTGGGTCCACTTCCCCTCTTATCCTTCTCAAGTCTATGTAAACCCAGCTTTCCACCCCTTTCCTTCGTTATCATGTGCGCTAGCCATCTTAGTGGCCCTGTGCTACACTATCTCAAGTTTATTAGTATTTTTCTTGAACTAGGGTGTCCAAAGTTGGACACAGTACTCCAGATGGAGTCTTAGAATGCTGTGTAGATGCACTTAAAAATCACTTCCCTCAGTCTTCTCTCGCTAGTGCAGCCCATTAACATTTTTAATTGCCAGAGCTAATTGCTGACTTACATGCAGCTTGCCGTTGTCCTTCTGTTAGGACCTGAGGTCTTGTTTGGGGAGCTGGTACCTAGCTATGTGCACATTGGCCTGCAGTACTGCATAGCATTCTTCTGTCCCAGGTGTGAAATTTTGTATTTGATTTTGTTGACCTTAATGAGTTTCATCAGGCTATTCTTACAACTTGTTAAGATGCTTCTGAATGGCAGTCCTGCTTCCAGCACAGCAATCACTCCTTTGAACTTGATATTAACTGAAAATTTGCTGAAAGCCTGTGTTTTGTCTCATAATCTGGGTCATTAATGAAGATATTGATAGATACTGATCATGGAGGGATACCACTTATAACCGGCCACCAGTTAGACTTTGAATGGTTGTTTCCTGTTCTTTGGGCCCAGTGACCCAGCCTGTTTTTCATTTGCATTGTAATCCACTCATCTAGACGCCTCATATTGCCCCAGTATAGCTTCAAGGATGCTATGGAAGACAACATAGAAAGCTACGTAGTCAAGGTAAACAACTCCACTGCTCTCCCCTTGTGCACAGAGCCAGCCATCTTATCACAAAAAACAATTAAGTTGGTCAGGCAGTATATCTGCACGCTAAATCTATGCTGGCTTTTACCAGTCACCTTCTTGTCCTTCACATACTTGGAAATTGCTTTCAGGAGGAATTGCCACATAATTTTACCAAGGACTGAGGTTAGGCTGTGTGGCATTTGGTTTTCTCCAGTCACTGCAGAGCTACTCCACTTACCAAGTACCTTCCAAAGATGAGTGACACTGGTCAGCTCTTGTAAATCTTGTGTGTATATTCTGCCATGCTTACGTGTGCAGTTTGTCCCTAACTCGGTACTTCCTCTGACGTTGGTAGTATTTCTTTCCCCCAGAATCTAGCTTCAGGAGTGTGGGAGACCTGAGAGGAGATCTTGCCCGTGAAAACTAAGGAAAAGAAGGCAGCGAGTACCTCATGTTTTTCTGTGCCCTTCATCACTTCATTGCCATCCCTATTCAGCAATGAGCTCACTCTGTCTTTGGTTTTCCTTTTTTTGGTGCTGTACCTATGAAGCCCTTGTTGCCTTTCACATTCCTCACCAGTTTCAACTCACTCTGAGCACTGATCTTCCTAATTCCATCCCTGCATGCTCGGGCAGTGGGTCCACATGTTTCCTGGGTGGCTTGTCCCTGCTTCCACCTGCATGTTTTCTTTTTGCAATTGAGTTAAAGAGTATTCTATAAGGTCTGAGTAGCATGGGATGGATTAAGATTGAGCTGCAACATGTAACGTCAGTTTGAATTTGGCTGAATTATCTGGCGTAATTGGAGCTAGTAGGCTTTAACATATCTGTTGTAGATCCTATAAACAGCGGCAACTTAACTGGATAATTTGCATATTAATGTCCAAAACAAGCACATATTCATGTTTAAAATTTAGACTCCACCCTATGATATACGTTTATGCACTCTACACTGCTTAAAAGCTGAAGGGGAGAGAGAGAAGGAAAAGTACCGTAAAAGCCATGGTAATACCTGTTGAGTCATGCGTATGCCATCTCAACACTTCATTGCACTTCTGCAGGAGGGAGAGAAAACAACTTGTATAACTTACTTGGTTCCTGCAGGTGGCTTCTGTACTTCCCACAGCCACTCTCTGCAACGTGAGTTGAATTCAACAGTAATGTTGGAGGCTGTTTTCTCTCAAAAGCCCTAAAACCCAAAAAAAAGTAGATGAGGGTTGGGGGGATGTTGTTTCTTGTTTTGAAAAAGCACAAGTATGATTTAAATATGGATAGGCCAAGTGAATGACAGACAATTTATAAATTACAGAATTATACAGTAATTGAGTTTGGGATGGATCTCAGGAGGTCATGTTGTCCAGCCTCTGCAAAAAGCTCGTGTTCTGTTAAAGGGCATTATACAAGATAGGAATAAAAGATATAAGAGGAAATGCTGAAGCGCTAGAAAATAAAGGATCTATGCTAAGTAATAGTGTTTATCATGTTACAAAAAACTACTATCTTGGATTAACATGTATTGAAGAGTTGTTGATGTGAAATCCTCTGTGGGATCCTAGGGGAAGGAAGTGTACGTTTGATGTCGTAACAAAACATTTGAAAAAATTTGAAGTCAGTGTTATTTATGCAGCTGTCTTTCCAAAAACAAGTTGGCTTTGAGTGATTGTAACCATGTTTTAGTTAAAAAGTAACTAGAACTTAACAAACCGTCAACAGGAAAGAGACAGCCTATGATTGCTTGATAGGAAAACATTAGTCAGAAGACCTGCTGCTTGGTGGTTGGGCAGTTTTGATCGTGACCAGAAGCCATGTAGTGTAAAGCTGCTATGTAAGGAGACTTCAAAAGACCTCCAGAAAATACTGTGGTCTAGAAGTGCACAGTTTCACAGCTGTGTGAAATTGGCCTTTGTTCTGGGTAGGCTGAGATTTGAGCACTCAGTTTCAGATATGTTGCTTCTGAAAGCTGGAGGCCATGTGCACTTAGCAGCTGGAGACACTTCACTAAAGGATGTTAACTAACGTATGTTAGCATTTGTGTAAAATGGTGAACTCTTAAAACTAAGGTCTCCCACCTTGGAGCAAGTGTTTTTCTGGGTTATTGTAATTGTTCCCTTAAAAACATCAGTTTGGTAGTGGCCAAAAAAGGAAGTGAAATATTAGGGGTTATTAGTAAAAGGAGTAGAGACAATATGTATAAACTGGGACATGTATGTGTTCAACACTGCACAGTCCTGGTCATCTGCCAGAAAAACAGGGGGGTGGGTGGACGGTAGAAGAAGTTTAGAAGAAGGGTAACAGTAATGTTTGAAGTTTCATGAAAGCTGTCTATGAGTGGTGACTAGAGTAAGGATTCCTCACCCTAGAAAAGAAGTAAGGAGGCTGATAGAGATGTGCAGTCTAAGTGCTTTGGGGGAAGGTGGAAATCAGACTGGGCTACTGATTGCTCCAAAACAAGAACTAGGCCTCTGCTTTGATGTTTCGTGAAGCCAAAAGTTTCTTACATCATATAAGAGAGCACTTCCTTCCTTATCAGCAGTTTGTCTCTTCCTCTGCTTTTTTCTACCCCCCACCCCGCATAGCTTTCTTGGCTGGGTTGACTGTGCGGTCTTCTTAATCCACGGTGGAAACACTCCACACCCCAGAAAGCTTAAACTGTGCAAATCTGCTTGAGGGAGCATGAGGCAGAGGTGTGTCTCTGACAGGGTAGTTTAAACTACATGGATTTATTGCTGTCTTTCTGGATGAAATTAAGGGAAAAATGCACATGGAAGGGTTGTAGGGAGCAATAAATGGAAATACTGGTAGCTTTAAACCAGACAGATGGGTTTATTATAACCAGTAGCCTAAATACTAGTGACCTTTGAACAGAGGCAACTTAGGGATTTAAGTGACCTCCTTAGTTGTACATCACTGTAAAGACAAAGTTCAACCTTACCTGTATATGCAAGAAGTAGTAATTAAAAAATCAGAGCCGTAGGCTGTCTAAAGAGGGTGGCTGGTTAAAGGGGAGCAGGGTTGTGACTAGGAATCAATTTAGAAACAAAACCAGTAGTATCAAACTAATATAAATAAAGTAAAAAAATCATGTTATATATAGTTAAAAAACCTGAAAAACACTGAAGATTTTATTTTTGTGGGTCATCTGCTCCAAAACCCCAGGGTAACAAATCACTGCTCAAGAAATACTTGCTATGGAAAAGGTCAGTTGTTCTGAAGAGGCAGTGATAGAAACACTCAACATGAAGGCTTGAACTGGATGATGACAGCTGACTTTTATTTCAGGAGATGGATATATTAAAAGCTGTCAGTTAAACAAAAACTTCTATCTCCTCCAATAATCTAGCTTCTCTACACCTTGCTTCATAGCTATTCATGTATATATGTTGTGTTTTGGGTCTAAATTGTACGAGTCCTGTTGCCAGGAATAAACATGCTTGACCATACAAGCAATGTGTCAAGGCTGCCCATACGCTGCGCTTCTGAATAGCTCAGTGAAAAATTTCAGTATCAAATAATCCTGTTGCATGTTACTCCCAACTATTGCAATTTATTTGAAGAACTGAATTGTCTATATTGTGTTTAATAAAGTCAAGCTTTTCAAAAGCAAAAACGTAATGATGAGAAAGAAGGATTTGGTAGGAACAGATTAAAAACAGAGATAAAAATGAAAACAAGGCAAGCATTTTATTTCCAGCTTAATGTTATGGTTTCTTGGTGCCTTTTTAGTGAAAACGTGGTGTTTCTTGGTGTCTTTCTTAATGAAAACGTGGTGTTTAAAAGCATGTTACATTTCCCACAGTTGTTATGTTAGCAATCTTATTGGTTGCCATTCACTTTATGGTTTTTAGAGATTAGCAGCTTGAGTGAAAAAGATATCCTTGTTCTGCGTCTTGACTTGACTGATAGAAGTTCTCATGAAGCTGCAACCAACAGTGTTCTTAAGCATTTTGGCAAGGTAAGGTGTGCTTCTGGAGTTAAAACTTCTTTTACTTCTCTATCCTATCCTTGCATTTATGTTCATATTTCACTTTTATTCTTTTGTATGGTAAATTCACCAGTGTCTACATCTTGCTTAAGTTTCAGTATTAAACATGCCAAAAAGTACCTAAATTCACATCCCTTCTGTTAATTGCTTCTGGGTTTCAGGAGGCTTTGCAGAGACGCAGCAATGAACAAATAATCACTGGTCATTACCAAGAACTAAAAGTTCACTTGCTTGATGTCACTGAATTTCTGGACCATCTGGAACAATCCTCAGCTGTATATTTAGGGT
>NW_009649929.1:2541752-2557739 GCF_000708025.1 Charadrius vociferus
CGTGTAATTTAGCTTCAGAGCCATATGAGACAAACCTGGACACCAGGCACAATTGTCTTGCTTGGTTTGTGCATAGTTTTCTTGATTGCTTGTTCAGAGCATGGAGTTAAGACTGTTGCAGTCAGATCTAACCAATATTAAGTACAACGTGCAAAACTTCAAGCTAGGCCTCTAGTCCACTGGTATTTTGATTTCACAGGGAAATTATTGGTTGAAGATTTGTTTCTTCTGTTCTTTACTCTAGTTGGTTTCTGGTTTTGCACAAAACGTATTTTCAGAGGTCACCTTGAAGGACCTGAGCGTTGTTATTTGCTACAGCGCAGTCGGGTTAAAAAATGTTGTGTGGAAAACAGCTTTCCAACTGCCAGTGTTCCTGTACAAGGAGTTAACCTTGTTTGACATCAAACACTGTGTTTCTGTTTTGTTGACTCAGCTCAGAATTAGCCAGCCTTCAATTCAAAGGGGAATCTAGTGGGGGAGAGCAGCTGCTGAAAAAGTTTCAGCAGCTGCTACATCTTACTTGGGTATGCCAGAGACAACACCAGAGGGAAGAGAATAGTCAGTTAACAGTTGCCTGAGGAAGTGCAAATGTTAAAGGAAATGTGTTATATTAATATATCATTGTATCTTTCCTGAGATTGATGTTTTGGTCAACAATGGTGGACGTTCCCAACGCTCTCTGTTTGTGGATACAAACCTGGATGTCTACAGTGCCATAATTGAACTCAACTACCTAGGTACAATCTCTTTAACAAAGTATGTCCTGAATCACATGATCCAAAGGAAAAAAGGAAAGATTGTTACTGTGAGCAGTGTGATGGGTATCATGGGAGCTCCTCTTGCCTCCGGGTACTGTGCCAGCAAGCATGCGCTGCAGGTAAGTTAAATTTCCGAGATTAATTAAGTCTTGTCGTGTAATAGACTAGCATCAGTTAGCGCTGTAGCAGAGGATTATATTCTGTGCAGAAAACATTAGTCTTCCCTGAAGTTGTACACAGAATATGTAACTTTCTCAGGTTTTGAAAGTCCTTTAAAATTAATTTGCTCTGAAACATGAAGTATCTCAGCTTCCAGTGTAGATTTATTTTCCTGACTAAAATTCAAATGCATCTTTATTGGGCCTAACTACTGCATAGTTAAATTCCAGTGTGAAACACAAGACCTTAGCCTCTGGCCTTCAAATGAAGGAATACCTAAATTGGAGGATTATGCTGTTGCATATAGGAGCCCTAATGTTCTCATCTTAATTCAGTTAGGGAGGAAAAGTCACTGGTGTGAGAGTTTTAAGACTACAGAAAATCTTTAGGACAGTGAAGTGAGAACAGTGGGTGATAAAGCAGACTACTCAGAGATAAGAATTCCTGATCTAGCTGGGAACATCTGAATGAATCTTCCACGAATCTTCTCAACAGTTCTGAATCTTGCCATGGTGTGAAGAACTGGCAGCTCATAGTGTCTTAGGAAGTTATCTTCTGTGTAACACTTAACTTTCAATATTGCTTGGAAAGAGTTTTTGAAAGTAATCTCACTTGTGTAGAAAAACATAAAAGAAGAGGTCAGAAAAGTATCTGGGGAAAAAGAGTGCCTGAATCAGAAGAATCATTTGTTTAACTAGTAAATTTATTTAGACATATTTGTCTTTCACCACTGTTTGACTTCCTGCTAATGTACATTTTGATCTCAGTAAAATAAACTTAAGCTGTGCTCAGTGATGATTTAAAAAAATGGCACCTTCTTACTCCCCGCTGGATTTAAGCACATAAACAGAGTAAATAACTTTGCTTAAGCTATGGGATCAGTATCTTCTTGACAATTTGACTGAAACTAACAAAAATGTAACAGGTGGCTGACTCTGCAAAGCCACTAGACACTTGAAAGAAGTAGCTGTAGAAGGCGGTGACAGGTCTCTGCTAATAGTTTTCAGTTAGTGATGGGGACAGATCAGCTGCTCTTCATTTGAGTGGTAGTGATGAAATTGCCCATTAGAGGCCAGCCCTTGGGTTCAGTCTCCTAGATTTGAATTAGAAGAATGCAATGAGCAGAAGCATGAATTCCCTTTGTGCTCCTTTATTAAGTGTTCTTTCAGTTGAATTATCTTTTGGGTGTGGTGTAGCTGGTCTAAGCATGGCTAATTAGTTGCATAGCACAGGGAATTCACGTGTTGCTTTAAAAAATCCCTGAACTCTGAACATCGTGTTAAGATCAAGAACATGGAAGAAGCTTTAAAGAGATAGTTTACTAAAATTTCTGGATTAATTAAAAATAAGATAACTGAACTGCTTATATCTTTGTTAGGTTCTACCTCTGCTCAATAATCAGGCCAGACTCCAAACCTCCTTTCTTCTTTCTTTCACACTAATTCTGCTAATACAAATTTGCAGATGTTAAAACATGTGATTTGTAATATGGATTTCAAAAAGACTCAGTCTGAGAGTCTCTTGTCAGTCTGGAGTTATGGCTAGATGTTGGCATGAAACCCCCAAAAATAGAAAAGCTTTTTTGAAATATCAGACTTCACCAGTACAGTTCAGGTAAAGGAAGTCGGTAGGAACAGCAGTCCTCTTCAGTAGCCCAACTCTGACAATGACGAAGAAGAAATGACTAGAGACAAGGTAGGGGAAAAGTTAAGATGAAGCATAAAGCGATGCTTTTCCTGTTGTGTTTTCCCAGCGTGTATCAATCTTTATTCTAAGATCTTAATGAAATGAAGATTGCATTTCGGCCACCAGTTACTAAATATGTGTGCCTATCTGATATGAATTCATTAACAGCCGACACAGTTAACGCTGCAATCTTAATTATGCCTTTTTTGAAAAAGTACCTCCTTTTGTTCTGTGTGGGTTTTTTGGGGGCGGGTTGTTTGCTTTTTTTTGTTTTGTTCTGTTTTTTTTTTTTTAAATAAATTTCTCTTAAATGGCAGTTGGAGGAGGAAAGAAGGAAGGAATTCTGTTAAGAATTAAAATTTGTTCTTGAAACAATCATGCTTTGATCCATGCCAACTGGAATTCTTCATAACAATGTTCTACTGATGAAATTACCCTTTATTTCTGGGAGTGCTGTAAGAGCATCAGTCCATGGGAGTCTGCATGTGACTGATGCAGTTTCTCTCCTAGTGTGATGATGCTCATGGACATCATGTGCCATTCATCTAGTTGTAATTCATATAATGGGTGGCATGTGGAGTGGATCTGAAATGGTGGCCTTCAAAATGTTCCTTAATCGGGAACTTTTCTAATAAGCACATGGACTGCACTGAGCAGCAACCACTGCTCCCTTTGTTCAGTCTCTGGCCATTAGAGGAGTTTCTAAATGTTTCTGTCGTAGTAGAAGTCAGTTCAGCCTTGCCTTCTTCAGCATCTTCTGGGATTTTGTCACTAAGCTGGAAAGGCCCAGGGATGGCTTAAAGCAGTTCTTATTCAATAGACCCTTTGTCTGCCTGTAAGAGCTGGCTTCATTATGGACTTGGGGGAAATGTTCAGATTCTTCCCCTTGCACTTGTGTTCCTTTACTGCTCCCAAATCTGGGTCTGCCTCTGCCTGAATTTAAAGAAAAGAGAGCACTTAGGAGTTCTAAGCTTCTCTTCTGAGAGGAAGTGGAAGAACTTCATAACACTTACCTTTGGATATCTGAGATAAGTGCTGGAATTAGAGAACCTGTATATACTTTAGGTAGAGCCTCCAGAGGGGACTGAGAGTATGTGAGATACTGGTCTTCAGGAGACTCTGTTCAGTGCGTATCCGCCAGGATTTCAGCTGAGCAAGTGTCCCTGGCCATCCTGTGTTGCTGGTGAAGACACCACCTCTTCCATGGTGCAAAAACTTGGTACTGCAGCACAGGGGAAGGAGGGGCCACACAAACCCCTGGAAATGAAGGGGGATAGCAGAATGGCTACAGAACAGGAACAGGAGCTTGCAGTGATCTCTGGCGATGTGCATTTCGTGTTTACAGGCTGTGCAACCTTTTAATGAAATAGCACTGACTTTGACAGTGCTGCTCAAACAACACTCTGGAAAAACGCCTCAGCAGCCCTGTGCTCGGCTACTGTGTAGACAGGGTCTCCAAAGATGACATAAGCTCGCTGGACCAGTGCTCAGATTTTGGTATCTTGCAGTTTGCTCAGGTCAGCAGGGCTCCCTTTGTAACACTTGGAGAGAAGCAGCAGTCTGAGTGGAGCGTGCCAGAGCCAGTGTGCTCTGCAGGAATGTGTCTGAAGTTGCCTACAGAGCTGGGTACTGCTGTATGCCTTGGTGTGGCTACTCAGGACTGCAGGCAGGTGCCCATTTTTAGGTAGAACTTGGATCCCAGAAGCCTCCCAGCATTTGAGCAGGTGTAGGTGCTTTGTCACAAGTGACCGAGCAATGTTTCTGGCTCCCTTTCCCTCACAGCATTCCCAGATACACACCCTTCCGCCTCCTCGACTCCTGGAAGTACATCTTGAGTTTGTCTCCTTCAGGCAAAATGGGAGTCAATTCTGTTCCTCACCAAATCACCAGGGAGCGATAGAGGAGTGTGGGCTGGGAGAGCTCTTGCTTAGTCCTGCTCATGCAGTTCAGTGTTGACGGAATAATGATTGCCCAAAGGAGGGAAGATAGCTGTGTAGGCTGCTGGTTAGGCTGTGTTTCTAGGAGAGCCTGGGCTTCCCGTCATTGCTGCAGTGAATAGGATACAAAGCATTCATGTGTACACGGAGCAGTACCACGTCTACCCCTCACCCAGGCGGCCATGCTCGCGACACATGCTGCCACCTTCTTCCCTTTGGGGTCTAGTGTCTTTTTACTCGTTACTCTTTCCTCAGCTGGACTGGTGGCACAATTTTTGTGACAGGACTGCTCAACTTGGGTGTTAAGGGGCTTTTCTGAGATAAGTGGGCTCAAGACCCCTTGGGGAAAAGAGGGATGTGGAAAGCACAGGTGGGGGCTGTAGCCTAGAGTTGTGGATAAAGCACAGCTCTATTGGTGCCACATCTGATGATGTTCACCAGAGGTGGAGGAGCCTCCTCTCAGGGCAGGAGGTAATCTAGGGGAGGGCCCAGGTTTTTAATCCAAAACAACTGGGTGGTTGGCAGCTCTGAGATGCTCTCTGGTGTGTCCATAAGCAGACTTCTGGGCACATAAGTGTCTTTGTGTTAGAACTTACTCCTCTAGAAGTTACACATCTTCAAGCCTTGATAACATGCTATGAAGATCCGATACTAGATATGGGGCCTGCAGGTACTTATAACTTGAAATACATGGTCAGGCTTTTTGCAGAATGTCACTGCAAAGCGTGGATGCAGTCTTGAAGCTGGAATTAGTCACCAGCAATTGGGAAATTGGAGCCCATGTTCTTCGCCATAGGTGTGCACCTCATTGCCTAGCTTTAGCGGATTGCCCCAGTTGACTACTTCTGTGTCATCACAGGAGCATATCTGACTGATTTTAGCCCTGTGCTGCAATTTAGTTCAGAGCTCTGGGTCAGCCAGCCCTCTTCCCAAGCTGGGTGGGAGTACAAATTATAATTTTTTACTACAGTGGGAGGAGTTTATCAGCCTGTGCTCACTCTCTGTTGTGACACAAAATTACGTGTTAGAATAAATACAGGGAACTGTTGTTAATCAGATCAAAGATAAGACATGATGTGGTGTTTGCTAAATTATAGCTCTGCAGTGCTTGACCAGCAACTCTGGTGGGAAGCACCTTCCTGAATCGATCATGTTCGCCATAATAGTTGCCGTCTAAATGTGAATTGTCACTGAGGTTAAGAAAACTTGTATCCTGTTAGCTTAAAGAAAAGAAATACTTGCAGCTTTTGTAATTATAGTTTAACTTAGATACACTAGAAGCATATTCCTGAGCTGAAATGAGATTTATGTCTATGTGTATGCAAATTTAAACCTCTGCGGTGAATTGAGTGGTAGAGAATTACTCCCTAAAATATCAGAGTGCACCTTCGACTTAATATGCTGAAAAGTTTTCCTCATTCTCTTATATAAAACCAGTGCCACTTACTCAATAGAAACAATTTAAAATCTTTAATCTCACTGCAAAGGCCAATTCCCCTGCAAACGACGATTTCCACACTATTGCAGCTCTTAACGGTTGGTGGCACTTCCACGAGCAGAACAGTGAGGCTGAGCACTTGTAGCTGTGGCTAACTACTCCAGTGGGAGCTAAAGGGGTGCAGTGTCTCCAGTAATGAGCCCCCATAATGCTTTGTCAGTGGGACTTGTCTCCCACACAGGGACAGCAGAATCTGGCTGTGGTTTAGAGAAATTATTGTATATTTGAGAAGTCAAGGATAAACTCTTCAGTGATTTATGTATCAATGATGTCTACAATTGCAGATAAAATTTTAAATAAGCCATTGAACACAAAAAGTAAAAAAAAAAAGCAGTAGGAATTACTTTTAGTGGAATATGGCTATCTTTGCAGTATAGAATTAGAATGAAAATATGTAGTCAGTTATGCCTTGCGACATGCAAAAATATGGCAAAGGAAGATGACATTACAGTCTTTTCTTCTAGGGTTTTTTTAATTCTCTTCGGACTGAGCTGACTGACTACCCTGAGATAAGTATTATCAACATATGCCCAGGACCTGTACAGTCTAAGATTATACAAAACGTCTTTACGGAGAATCTTGCAAAGGTAAGGACTCAATTCTGATGTGATAAATTCAACTTTTGCTGCAGGCCCAGTGATCCTTTCATGGTTTTCCTTTCTTTTTCTCCTCATAGCAAAAGCCAACCTCATCTTCTTACCAAAAAATGCTTTGATTGGTGCGGAACTTGTATAGTCCTGTAATTCTTTGTGGTATCAAGTCCATACCAAATGAAAATAAAGTGTGAGGGTTGCTATGCCTTCTCTCTCCCAACACATGCAATCCAAGTCTAGTAAAATTTACCGTACAGCCACCCTGCTGCAGTTTTAGGGGAAAGACCAGGATTTTCTGGACACAATTCTGCATGCAGAGTACTATCCTTTCTGCACAGGTAGCTTTTTGTTTGGCCTAGTCACGATGTCCCCTGTTCGGTTGACGCTGTTGTTGGCAAAGCTACTAGAGTCAGCTGATGCCAGGCATGCATTCTTTTCCTGTTAGGGATTGTTCAAGGAGAAAAAGCAAAACCTTACAACTGCACAATTGCTTTTAATAAAGGCTGTCTAACAAAGTAGCTGGCAAAAATTGCTACTATGATACATCAAAATATAATCTGTCCTAAATTCAGTCAATTTAAAGCTCAGGATAACCCACCCATTGTTGAATCGAGTCCTAAAAGGATTCCTGGCTTGCAAAAACTTCATGCTTCTGTGAAAGAAAAGATGTACTTTTTGAGCAATCTGGAAAGCTTGCACAACACATTCCTCAGATTTCAGCACGGCAGAAGACCTAGGAGGATGACTGAATCTAGACCAGAATTGCTTTTGCTCTGGGAAACAGAAGAGGTTGATAGAGCAATCTGTTACTGCTGGAGGGAAATGCACATAAATTGATGGGACTGTGGCTTACAGGATGTCAAGCAAGACATCCCTGCCACTGGAGAAGCCTATTGCTTTTCTCTTGTGTGAGACGGCTGCCCACAGAGCAGAGCTGGCAGGAATATTTAACTTAATGGGGAATATGGCCTCATCTACTAATGTGTTTACTGAGTGACTTGTAGCATATAATGGGGTAGGCAGCTGGGAACAGGAAAGTCCCCATTTCTCAGACCCGTCAGCTGCAGAATGGGTAGCTTGTCCTGGTACATTTATTTCCCAATGAAGTAGAAGCCATGCTGAAGCAGGGCAGATTTTGGAAATCCAATTTTTTAACCTTTTTTGACCCATCAACCAACACATTAATTAAAAGGGTGCTTTAATTAAGCATGTATGCTAAAGGAAGGTGGTAAGTGTTCCCACACTGAAGGCTAAAGGATTAGCATAGTGAGGGATGGGGTCCCCAGCCCCAGCCTGGGCTGTACTGGCTGGATTATTCTACTTGTGCAGAGTGGAGACACTGGGAGGAGTACATCTGTTGCGCAGAGCCTGACCCTTTCTCGCCCACAAACAGAAGTCTGGTTCTAATCGCTCCTCGCTGTCTCTCCCCTCCAGTCCATTGAGAACAGCGGCGATCAGTCCCACAAGATGCCAACCGACCGCTGTGTCCGGCTCACCCTGGTGAGCACAGCCAACGACCTGAAGGAAGCCTGGATCAGTGACCACCCCTATCTGGCCGTTTGCTACCTCTGGCAGTACGCACCCACCTGGGCCTGGTGGCTGATGAACAGAATGGGCAAGAGGAGGATACAGAACTTTAAGAGCGGAGTGGTAAGTTTATTCCTCTCTCTGCTCTGCTTGCCTGCTTTTTTTACTCCGCTGACAGACTGTTTAGCCATGGGAATGTTGGGATTGCATTTTGGATCCCTTTCTTTTTTCCCTCCTCGCTTCCCTAACAGCTGATGCCAGGCCAGACTCCATCGCTGCATGCCTGCTAGTCTAGAATTACCGCAGCGTGGCCACATCGCGGAACAGCGAAGTCAGTACATCGTGTAGTGCCAAAGGTCTTGCTCTGATCTTCATCACACGGGCTGCACGTTCAGCGCTCAGCATTAACGCAGAGCTGAGCTAGAAGTCACTGGTGTAAATTATTCAGTGCAGCTTGGCATTAAGACTCGAAAACATCTCCCTTGGTTGTGTCTAGTTTTTATATCAGGCACGTAATCTGACCACCTCCCAGACGTACGTTAAGCAATACTACTGTCTGTCAGGGCTCTGCCCTCACATTTACATCCCTGAAGACAGGTGTGCAGTGCAGTGTTCTGTTCCTGCAACACTGCTTGGGAGATGGTGCTTTTCTTACTGGGTTTTTGTTGAACTTGGTGCAAAAACAACATGCCAAAGTGCTCCAAAAGAAGGAAATGCAAAAATAAGGGTGGCACATGCAACTTAGTTTCCTGCTTCCACACTGTAACTGCCCGCGGTCACAAGCTATTTCAAGCAAAATAACACTGTGAGCAAAGGACTTAAGTAAGGGGAGGAAATACTGATTTAATGTACTCTCACTCCAGGATGCTGATGCCTCTTACTCAAGAAAGAAGAAGTAAGGACAAACGTGCACCAAATCCTGCTTGTGCTAAGGCTGAGAAACTTTTTTCATATTGCGTGACTGCAAAAAAAAAAAGCTTTTTTTTATCTGTTGTACCTTTGTCATCATATAACTTGACAAATCTATCAAGCTGTATACACATCTGACTAAATAAAAATCTCTTTCTAAACATACCTGTTTCATGTCAAACTCCCGTAGGCGGAACGGCTAAGCTTACAAGAATTGAGACAGAAGAGGCCAGGCAGTGTTATTTGTTTTTTCTGCTTCTGTGACATTGGCAAATACTTGGTAAGCAGGCTAAAAATTGCATACCCACAGGATCCTGTTTCCCTCACTTCCATTCCTGATGGACCTTCAGCAAAAAAAAAAAACCAGAAGTAGAAGCTTGTGAAATAAAGAGTAAGGATGTATAGTCTGTGTTTGAAGTGTTCCTGTGGGAAAAGGAGATTATATTTCATCTTTGCTATACAGGTGGTCTGAGAGCAAAATGTGTATCATTATGATGTGTATTTAGAGCTAAATCCCTTAACTTCTGGCACAACGTGTAGAACTACTTAGTCTTTAGATCTCTTAGCACCATGGCAGAGTCCACGGTCTTCTGTCTTCTGGTTGTTTCGTAAAGTCAGAGGATTGGGCAGTGTATAGCGAAGCAGTGGGGAAGGGAGAGCGCGATGGTGTAATTGTAACCCCTGTGTAGGCAGTACTCAGCTTCCCTCTGAACCTGTCGAGCATCATGGAGAGAGGAGCAGGGGAAAGCGGCTGTAGTAGAGCAGCAGATTGCTCACAGCCAAGACACTAGTGCTTGTGTCAGAGCTGACCTAATTAGGGCGGACATTGCAGGACAGGCAATTTAAGCATGAAATAGATGCTGCATTCCCAGCTCGGTCAGAAACAGGCCCTTCCATACAGACCAGACAGCACTGGTGTTCTCGGCACTGGACAGCAACAGCCCTGAGGAACCAAGGATTGTACTTTTTAAGACATTTGCCATCCCATCGACTCCCAGTTCATCCATTAGCTAAAAGTACCTCTGTAGTCGTTACTCAACTGTACTTGCAAGTCTGGTGACCTTCTTGCTGTTGACAAAGGCCTCAGTAACGTTTGGACGTACCTCAGGCCACACGCTATCCAGGTAAGAAAAATTCTTACTTGTGTCATTGAGGGATAATAAAAGAACAACCACTCATTTATAAATTACTGAAACTTACCAACCACAGCAAAGAATCAGCCAAGAGTCATGTTTTTAACATGACACTTAACAAAGATGCAAACTACTGTCTAGGAAAAAAAACACTACCAAAACTGAACAAATGATGACAGTTGTCGTGTCTCGGGCTGTTCTGGAAGAACGAAAGGTTCATTTCACTCGCTAACACACCAGTTCCTGTACTGTGGTTTGTGAAACGTGCTGTAGAGGCAGCAGTAAGTCTGCATGACAAAATACAGCACATATGCAGATGCTGTTCACAGGATGCTTTAGCTGCCATCCTCTAATCCCCTGAAGATTTGGCAGTGTGGCACTCAGCAGGCAGCTCCCTCTCCAGTTTACATGCAGCTTTATCTCCTTTTTTACTACAAAACCAGCCTAAGCTTTTGTGCTCAAAGAGGTCACTTCTATCGCTTGAGCTAAGGACAGTTGCTGCTAGACAACTAAACACCGCCCCACCTTCATGGACTGTGCTATTGCCACCACCAGCATGAGAAAGAACAGCATGGAAGGAGTGACGGCAGCGATGACAGGTGGTGAGGAAGTTGCGTCTTTCAGAGAGGAAGCAGACATTCAAGGAAAATGCAGGAAGTAGAAACTTTCCAAAAAGGAAAAAGCATTTGGCATTTGAAAACCTCACTTCCCCTGATACCTCGTTCCATTAAACTGATTCCTGTGGCTTTATGGTGCATGAATGGGACAGAGGCAGTCTCCAGGACTTAATGTTTTTTGTAAAGGCTGAAAAAAGAGAGTGAAAATTCTCTAGTAAGGATTTAAAACTCATTAAACTGATCTCATTAAACAAAGATTCTCCAAAGGCAGGATGAAGGTGTCTTACACTTTGTGTGATGAACATCACGGTCTGTAAAGCCAGCCGGCGTTGGTAAGAATTAAGTAAAGCTGATGCACGCAGCTGGTTAGAAAACAGAGCAGTTCTCAGTGGTCGCACAGGAAAATGGTGGGGGGGTCCTGTTCTAAGCTCAGCCCTGGATATTCATTCCAGTGCTAACATTCCAGCTGTAATCCAAATAGCACCGTATATTATATGCTTACGGGAGCTGCAGACAAGACCAGACTTGAGGGTGCTCTAAATTCCTGATAAATCAAAGAAATGCTCCAAAACAAACAGGACACAGTTCAAGGCTGCGCAGACAAAACAACACACTTAACCAAGGCACTCAGCTGCACAAATTTGCAATACAGGACAAGAGGCTGTAACTCGTGGTTCTGCCAAAAAAAAAAAAAAAAATCTAAAGAGGGTTACAGAAAATCGTAACTTGAATCAGGGTCATACTGTTGCAAAACATGCTGGAATGTGTGAACTGGCTTGGTGTGTTAACGAATCAGGGGCTGTAGGACGTGCTGCCTGCGATAGTGGGGACAGGATGTCACAGCCCTTTAGAGCCCAACTCCACATTCCTGTGCGTAAACAGGAATTCTGTGCATCACTAACTCTGGTCCTCCATCTGGTACCAATCGGGATCTCTGCTGGAACACCAGGGCCGGTTACCAGCAACACTTTCCAAGAAGGCTTAGTGGCAGATGGACAGAACCAGAAGAAAGGAAAATGACAACAACTCTCTCCAGTTTTCCCTCAACTGCTTTATTCGGTTTACAGAAGGCAAAGAATGAGGGCAGAAATTATAACCATTTTCAAATAAAAGACTGCTGCTGCAAAAAAAGGTAATTAAATGTTCTATGACCATACAGAAGACAAGTAGTCAGAGGCTTACAATGATGCAGGGAGGTTTAATCAGATTCAGGAAAAAAACCCAAATTTTCTAACTGCTGCAAGAGCAGCAAAGAACTGGAGCAAACTATTTGACAAGTTCATGATACTCCTGGTATTGAAAGTTTTAAATCAGATTAAACATTTGCCAGGAATATTTCCTTTGGAGAGGGAGCTGAAGTAGGTGCTCTCTAAAAGCCCCTTCCGGATCAGTTTCCCTGACTGTATTTCCAGACACAGCTCACGGCCAAACAAGGTGATTTGAGGTTACTGGCACTTTGGTATTGACACTCCCGCACGCCAAACAATCACCTTCTAAAAGTTGCTTCCATTAATGTTCTGTGTGAATTTCATCCTGTATGTTCAAGTGTTACACCATGGAGTTTGACAGGTGTTTCCTTACCACTTCTGAATTCCACTACACAGTTTGCTTATTTTTCTTTAAATCATTTATGGTCACCGATCAAAAGAAGTGGCTAACAGCCAAATAATAAGTATGCTCCAAATTATACAACGCTGGGTGTTCTAAACCAGTACTAATTCAGTTACGGAGCAGTTCCGATTTAAATTGATTCTACAGGTTAAAAGAAAGACAATTACCCTGACAATTACCTTGCTGGGCGTATGCCAGCAGTGACCACCCTGTAACTACTGATCTACAGAGAAAACACATTTACGTGCTAATGACTGGTGGTAATGAACAGGATAAACAAACCACTGGAGAGATGACCCAGAGCTGTCTTCAAGGAGACCTGTAATATTACAAACCAACTGCCAAATTCTGTTCTAACCTCTGGTATGGCTAAAAAAAAATAAATCAATTCTGGCACAGACAGCTGGATTCCGCTCCCCCCCCCCCCCCCATCTTCAAACTCTCGCTGTATTCGTGGAAGACTGGTTAGTGATGTGGACATAGGTTGCAAAAATCAATATATATCTATTTACATATATAAAATAACGTGGATATTGAAAGAAGGAAATAAAATTAACCCATTTGGACTTAAATTCCTTCTCTCCACTAATTACAGGTTTACTTTCATCAGTAGGTCACACAGGTTACTAATGTGTCAGAATGCACACTGGTTTATATAAATTCTCTTTGCCCCCAAAACAAGTACTTTGGTAAAAATCATCCCTTACAACTTTGTTAAAACACAGCTGATAACTTACGACAACTAAGGAAGATCAGCTAAAGTCATATATTAGACCAAATGCTAAAACTGAACTCCGTTCAATATAAAATGGTAAGAATAAAAAAAAAAAAATCATATAAATAGTCGTATGTACACTTTGGTTACCAACTCTATGGTTGACGGTACTACAGTGAGCTGTAACCTGTCAGTGCAAGTCACCTGTCCAACTATTAAAAATAAAAAATAATAATTAAAAAAAAAAAATCAGAATGCACCAAAAGTAGTTAATGATCAGAATTACGCTGCTCTTCTCTAAACTAGAGAAGAGAATTTCAGCATCTCCTGGCTCATTGGCCACACGGGCAATGGTGTCTCTCACATGTTCCAGCAGCAAGAAAACAGTTCAAAACTTCCTGCCTGCCGAAGGTTCTGGCTAGCACCATTTCCGTGCAAATTACCTACGCTGGCTTGGCACTGCCATCCAACGCCATTTTGAGAGTAAAATCTAATTTGTAGTGTATAAATGTAGCATGAACGTTTGATTCCCAACATGCAGATGGAAAATACAAAATAATAATACTACTAAAAAAAGTGCCACAGACATTCTAGAACAAAGGCAGATGCAGAAGTTCAGATGAATAAATGGGGTAGCCAAGAGGTGGGTCCGCAGCTTGCACAGTAAGGTTGCGCAGAAGAACGGGGTGTGCCTGGATGCTGTAACGTTCTTCATCATCATTTGTAGCATACAGCAGCTCCCAGGACAGATTTGCCCACTGACCTCGGACAGCTTCATCATTAAGTTTTCCCACTTGTACTAACAATTCCTGAAGAGTGAGGACTCGCCCAGTGTAAATTCCCTTTAAGAACAAACAGATCAAAATGTTCAGTACATTCTGTGAGCATTTTGGTTACAAAGCACTAAATCAAGCTGTGGGGCTACATGCTATCAGTATCATCCCTTTAAAAACAGAGAAGTATATAAACTAGTCTCTTCGGTTCAATTCTTCCATCTAGGAAGATAGTCATGAAATATTGCTGCATCCAAAGAACAATACGGTGTGATTTTAAACAATGGTGATGTCAGCTCCTGTCTAGTACAAGCAGACTTTGGTTGCACAGATTCCATGTTGTTCAACACAATTAAAAAGGAAAAAAAATAAAAAGAAAAAAAGCCATGGAAAAGAAAAACAAAGTTTGACCCTGCTTACTAGTAATTTTTCTTCTTACCATATTTGGGTCATGCCCCAGTGAAAAAAGGTATGGCTTTTCCTGCAGAACTGCTTGCTGCCACTCAAGGTCCGACACCAGCCCAATGTACCAATCGTTTTCATATTCTTCCAGATAATTAACCAGCTCTTTGAAGTTCTCAACTGGACCCAGGCTTGCTTTGTCAACCATAAGTTTAAAAGTGTATCTGAAAGGTACAGAAAGCCATACAGTAAGTCGTGCAGCAAAAGACAGGAGGAAGAAAGCCTCTTCAGGCTAGAAAAGGCAGAGAGGCACCATCAAATGTTATCAAGCACTAGCAACTTGGTGAGTTATTGCTTGTCAGCCGAGTCACTAGAAGTTAGTAAGGGTATGCTTTTAGCTCACCCAGATGTAAAACACATTAGCTTAAACATCCTTCATTCACCTCAAACACTGTTACCGCTCCCTGATAATGGAAAGTGCCACACATCTAACTCCATCACAGTCCTCTTAGATTATGGGGACAATGACGGGATGGGGATAGATCCGGGCTTGCTAGCAAAAAGCCTGAAAGCGGCATGCTGGCACTAGATTTGGAAAAGGAAGGAGGGGTAACCGGGCTCCTTAGGACTAAGTCTGGGGGTGGCAGAATTACAGCTTCCTCCAGCAAAAAGGAGAAGGGACCAATAGCCCAGCTGAAGTGCTTATACACTAATGCACGTAGCGCAGGCAACAAACAGGAGGAGCTGGAAGCCATTGTACAGCAGGATAATTATGATGAAGTCGCCATCACAGAAATGTGGTGGGATGACTCACATAGCTATAGTGCTGCCATGGATGGCTATAGGCTCTTCAGGAAGCATAGGCAAGCAAGGAGAGGCAGGGGGGTGGCCCTGTATGTCAGGGAGTGTTACGAATGTCTTGAACTAAATGATGGTGACAATAGGGTTGAGTGTTTATGGGTAAGAATCAGGGGGAAGGCCAACAAGGCAGACATCGTAGTTGGAGTCTGTTATAGACCGCCCAGCCAGGATGAGGAGGCAGATGAAATATTCTACAGATGACTGGGAGAAGTCTCAAGATCACGAGCTCTTGTCCTTGTGGGGGACTTGCTGGATATCTGCTGAGAATAAAATCCAGCAGGGAGGGGACAGTCTAGAAGGTTCCTGGAGTATACTGGGGATAACTTCCTGACTCAGCTGGTGAGGGAGCTGACTAGGGAAGGTGCCCTGCTGGACCTGCTGTTTGTAAACAGGGAAGGGCTTGTGGGGGATGTGACGGTAGGAGGCTGTCTTGGGAAGAGAGATCATGAAACGACAGAGTTTTTGATTCTGGGAGAAGCGAGGAGAGGGGTCAGAAGAACTGCTACCTTGGACTTCCAGAGGGCAGACTTTGGGCTTTTCAGGAGCCTAGTTGACAAAGTTCCTTGGGAGGCAGTCCTGAAGGGCAAAGGAGCCCAGGAAGCCTGGATGTTTTTCAAGAAGGAAGTCTTAAAGGCACAGGAGCAGGCTGTCCCTGTGTGCTGAAAGACAAGCTGTTGGGGAAAAAGACCGGCCTGGCTGAACAGGGAGCTAGAATTGCAACTTAGGGAGAAAAAGAGTATTTATGGCCTTTGGAAGGAAGGGCAGGCCACTCGTGAGGACTGCAAAGAGGTAGGGAGGCTATGTAGGG
>NW_009649929.1:2558486-2571636 GCF_000708025.1 Charadrius vociferus
TGGATGAGGGGATCGAATGCACCCTCAGTAAGTTCGCCGATGACACTAAGCTAGGCGGGTGTGTTGATCTGCTGGAGGGTAGAAAGGCTCCACAGAGGGATCTGGGCAGGCTGGACTGATGGGCCGAGGCCAATGGCGTGAGGTTCACCGAGGCCAATGGTGTGATGTTCACCAAGGCCAAGTGCTGGGTCCTGCATTTGGGTCACAAGAACCCCAGGGACACTACAGGCATGGGGCAGAGGGGCTGGAAAGCTGCCCGGCAGAAAAGGACCTGGGGGTGTTGGTGGATGGCCGGCTGAATATGAGCCAGCAGTGTGCCCAGGTGGCCAAAAAGGCCAACAGCATCTTGGCTTGTATCAGGAATAGCGTGGTGAGCAGGACTAGGGAAGTCATCATTCCCCTGTACTGGGCACTAGTGAGGCCCCACCTCGAGTACTGTGTTCAGTTTTGGGCCTCTCACTACAAGAGGGACATTGAGGTGTTGGAGCGTGTCCAGAGAAGGGCAAAGAAGCTGGGGAGGGGTCTGGAGGACAACTCTTATGAGGAACAACTGAGGGAACTGGGGTTGTTTAGCCTGGAGAAGAGGAGGCTGAGGGGAGACCTTATCACTCTCTACAACTACCTGAAAGGAGGTTGTAGAGAGGTGGGGGCTGACCTCTTCTCCCTGGTGACAAGTGATAGGACGAGAGGAAATGGGTTCAAGTTATGTCAGACGAGGTTTAGATTAGATATTAGGAAAATTTTTTTCACTGAAAGGGTTATTAAACATTGGAATAAGCTGCCCAGGGAGGTGGTGGATTCACCATCCCTGGAGGTATTTAAAAAAAGGGCAGATGTGGTACTTGGGGACATGGTTTAGAAGTGGTTTTGTCAGGGTAGGTTAATGGTTGGACTTGATGATCTTAAAGGTCCCTTCCAACCTCAGCAATTCTATGATTCTATGAAAATGGGTGGGTTTTTTGCGGTGTTGGAGGCAGCTGCTGTGGGGAAGGGAAGAAGGAAGGAACCCCCATATGGCAGTCTTCACTGCGTGGGGTTACAGGCAATATTTATGTAGGAAGAAGCTACAAATGTATTTAAATGATATGATTTTAACATGAACTACTCTTAATGAAGTGATACCTACTTTCAAAGCACAGGACTCTCTATCATTTTTATAATAGAAGGGAACATTTTTCTTTTACCTGAACGCTTTCAATGCAAGTTGGAATAGCTCCGGTTTGCCGGTTAGCCAGTCCAAACCAACAGACCAAGGAATACCACCAGTGTACGCTCGGAACACATGGCTCGGGGCAGGCACGGTGTTATCCAGTCCAAACAGACCAAAACAACACGATAATACTCCATGGACGTATAAGTCTTTCAAAGCTTTATCTTTCATAAGGTCTTCAAGTAAATTGGAAGGCTTTTCTTTCAGATGAAAAAAGTCCAGCTGACTCAAAATGAAGTGGTACCATTCTTCTGGAAACCTCTGCCTCATTTCACTGACTTTGGAAGTAGGCACTGGGGCTGTTCTCCATTCTTCAGGGATGCTCAATAGCTCCGAATATGAGCAACTAAATGCAACCCGAGGTAAAACTTCTTGCTGTTTCCCTTTGTCTACAGCAGGAAGCCCAAGCACAACAGCCCTGTATAACTTATCTTCTGGTGACATTTCTTGTGAGATGTCTTGGCTCTGTGTGTCTACGGATCCTGGAATGGACAGATGTACTTTTGGTGTAGTTCCCCACTGCCCAGGTTCTTTTCTGTCTTTCATTCTGCCACTGGGTTCAAGATCAAAAATGTCACTATCATCAGTCCAGTCCTCAATTGTTTCAACACTAAAACTGTCTTCTTCCCTCAGAGGCCTGGATCTTTCTACTGCAGCGCTATGCTGATTTTCCGGAAATGATCCTTTTTTGCTCTTGTCGGCATTGCCCAGGCTTTCCCATGTTTTTGATTTTTTATAACAATACTGGACAAGCATCCATACAAGCACTTTAATGAAATCATCTTTCAGATGCTTTAAATTTTCATGAGAGTCAATTATTCCAGATAACACATTTCTGGCATCGGAATACAGCCGCACAGGTAGAACAGTACAAGGAGTCAAAATGTGTCCAAAATGGTGATTAGGAGAGAGAATCTTTGTCTGCTCCTGATGTTCAAAAGCCATTTCAAAAATTTCATCAACTCTGTGAGCTTCAGCAGCATGACAGGACGTTTCCTGCAATTCTAGTCCCTAAAGCATAAATGAAAACAATTTGGTTTTAGTCTTCCCCAGTACGTATCCTTAAGTGCTAGCAAGCTGTTTTCTTGCAACAAATTTTTTCTGAACAAATACATTCCATTGTCAATATTTCCACAACTGAACCTACAAATCTAACTAGAGATAATAGTAATAGCAAAGCACTCACTACAATATTAGACATGGATCTATGTCTTAAAAAAATAAGTCTTGGCCTCATACACATCTTAGTAGCCAGCTTATTAAAGATGATGTGTCACAATCTAGATGATAAAAATTTTCACATCTGCTAAGCATGTTAGTTCCGAAACTAGTTAATATAGCAATAACACTCATCTTAAAAACCTGACCCTAACATGAGGTAAATTAGTTACATTGTTGAAATATTATACAGCAAAATGTTTGCATGATTTCAAAACTGTAATATGTCAGCCCTCAGCATGCAGTTACCTTAATGTTAACACCACAGTAAGTGAAGCCTTTTTCTAGCACCAATATCCACATCAGTCTATCTTGAAAACGGCACAAGTAATGTGATCCAGGTAGAGAGAGACCTAGACAAGAAAAAGACAAATCAAAAGCTATGATATTGCTGTGGCATTATATTGATGAAAGCCCAAGGAATTGAACTGCAAACACAAAATATTTCTCCATCAACATCGAAATCAGTTAGAACTGGTGAACTAGTACGCTAGAATCCTAAAGGAACTAGCTGCAAAGCTGGATCTTGAAACTGTAGCGGTATCTTTGAAAAACCTGTGGAAAACTGGGAAGCCCTCACAGAACTGCAAGACTACAATGTTCATCCTGGACCAGTGTTAAGCAACCCCTCCCTCAATTCCCTTTGTAGACAAGACTTCCATGATTCAAGATCACCTTTGGCTACATTTCCAAGTGCACAGTTCCCACTGATGCCACCTGGAGATCCAAAATACTTATGACTGACAAATACATTAAAGAATTGTCATCTAGCATATGAGTTTCTTAATGGCTCTATTTGCTGTGGAGTATGAAGTTTATTTGTTATGGGAGAAATAAAAATGCAACTTAACAGGATTTACCTACACTACCAGTTCCTAAATTGACTTGTCTGTATTCCAGAACGACTAGAAAATACCCCTAGGATGTGAAACCCAGAGTGTAAGTGATTCTGCTCAAGTGTCAGCTTACCAATGACATAATGTCACATCCATTTTACAGATACACAGAGGCAGAGAGATAAAGATCTACATTTCAAGAGCACCTCCTCATCTTTAAAGATCTGTGAACCAGTATCGTACACGTTGAACACTAACAGCAGATACAGTAGGAATCATCTGCAGTCTTTCCAAAATACCTGTGCGTGTGTAATAAATCTGATCCCACTGTCTTAAGTTTGACATCACCAAAAATACAACCACACAAAATAAAATGGAATTTGAAAATCAAGTCCTGAACAACTTCAGATCACCCATCAAAGTAATTAGTACTCAAAAATCCCACAATCTGGCTGTCACTGTAAAAATTAGATGACACTTTGGTCCCAAAAAAGGGGTACTTTTTCTTTCTTATACCAATTTCAATAAAAAGTGCAATGTCAAACTTCCTAGCAACTGGTGGTTATACTGTGTTTCTTTTAAGTTAGAGCCTGCTGTCAACTTCTCCAGTACAATGGTGCTGTTCTCTGTTCTTAAGCATGACATTTGCTGCCAGTTTATGACCTGCTTCTGCTCTCACTCACGTCCAAGTGATCACTCACTTGCACAGAGAAATTTAGTTTTAGAACGTTGTAAGATGAAATCAGTGAAACCAACCATTAAGCCGTAGTTAAAATTTAAGTAACCTTTTCTATCCCACTGAGCTAATGAAGTGCATTTTCTTGCTAACATTTTGCAAAGATTTTAATTCTTTTCTTGCTAGCTGTTAAAGCTACTAAAACTCCTTTACATAGAAAAAAAGTATGGTTTTAAATTAAAATAGAGACACACAAAGTGGTACCTCTTCAATTTGAACTCATCTGAGAGCACCACATTTTTTCTTGCTTGAAGACATTAATTCACAGATTTTCATATTAAAGAAGAGACTTTTTCTCCCCCTGAAGACCGGTGTTTAAATTATTTAATCTGAGGGATACATGCCACTACAGTCATGATGGCAATGGGGAAATATATCTCTCTCTCTATATACAGAAATATGTATAGGTACAAAATAGATAGACATAAGATATATATAACAGATATTTATATCATATAATAGATATCTATATCTATTATGTATAAAAAACATACATAGGCTGATTCAGTAGACAAACTGAAGTGTCTCTCCTCTTTAGAGGAACAAAGCTTCCTAGTTTTATTTTTTTAATACCCCTCTCTAAACCAGTACTAAAACTGCAGCAAAAGTTTCCTAGTAAAGCATGTGCATATAGCTTCAGAGAAGTGTGTTTAAGGTTAGCTCCCACAGTCTTCAAATATTAGTCCATTTTTTTCTAGTCATAAGCCATTTTTTAAGAGATTTATGTAAATATTTGCCTCTTGTCTAAGGGCTACGATCTTTTCATTATTTAGGTTACACAAAGAGTGTTTCTCAAGAAAATGAGCTTGCAATTTTAACAGTTATTCTGTCTCCAGCTGGGAAAAAGACTTGGCATTTCTTCACCTCTGTTTATATAACTCTGTGAAATACCCATCATGATGGCTTTCACAGGCTTTAAGACCTGTTACAACCCTACCCTAACAAGGTATGTCATTAAGTCTTATCAGCTGGTTCTGTTCTCAACTGTTAACTGCCAGTTAGGCTACATCATGTATGTTACAAACATCCAGTCCATATTCACCGTACCTAATTAAGACAGCCAAATTAGCAAAGTCACTTTCTGCATCCTGAGTAACAGGACTGATGTAGAGAAAGACACACACTTACGCAACCACAAAGAGCAGTTTGACACACCTCCTCTCTACAGTCAAGAGAACTCTTCAATTTATTGCCTCCAATTAGGTGGGACGAAAGCATACCATCCTCTTTTGTTCAGTATACAAAGATTAGGATTGATACTGTTTCATCACCATTTAGTTTCTCCTTATTTTAAAGATAACAAAACACAATTACTTTCTTGCAAGAATGTAACAAGTAGAGATGTAAGACAAGGATAAAAGTAAACGCTTTTTCCTCAATTGAACAACCTCTGAATATGAGATTTAACCTACGCCATGAAACGTGGTTTAAATCAGATGCTATGATTCTCCTGTTCTCCAGCAAAATCATGTTTCCTAAAATACTCCTACATTCCTTCACAGTGTTGCCAGCATACCTACCTAGGCTACCGGCTGCTAGTGCAGACTGCAGAGCAACAGCCAGACTTGGAACCATCTGCTGGTAGTACACGGTATCAGAGCAAACACACGCTGTAGCACCTACAGGTCCTGGCCAGCTTCGGATAGGCCTAGGAAACCCAATCAAAAATACCGGGAGCGTGAAGAGCGGCAGCAAGGGAGAAGAAAGGATGGCAGAGATGGCGATGAAGGTCAGCAGGATCGGGAAGAAAACGATATTGAGTGTGATTAAGGTAGCGGTAGATTTGCGACGTTGCTTTTTCTCTGTCCACGATGTCAAAAGAATAGCTATGGCAAACTGCAACTTTGAGACGAACTGAAGCAGTCGATCCCGTAGGATACCAACCTGCAAGATACATACAAGCAACATGTTTATTTGTATCCTGCATCATATCATATTCAGCACTGCCAAATCTGCCTTACCTACAGTAATTTTAAGAAAATGAAGCGCAATTATCATTGACTGGTTTCAGAGTGAATGCCTTAGTACAGTTTTTCAGCCTCTGTTTGCTAGGTCCTGAACCAAATTCTCTAACATGGGAAGGCAAGGAAACAAAGACTTTAAGTGGCAACTATCTGTTTACATTTACAATATGACAATTACCAGCAGGAGTCTGATTCCTGTATCAAGGCTCTTGTTCCACCAGAGGTCTGGATTAAACACCAACATTTGTGCTACTGACACAACCACTATGTCCAGTAAGGCGTTTTCAGTATTCTGCCAGACCTAAAATAGAGGTATGTTAGGCATACGTTTAGAAATGTATTTATCTATTTCTGCTTTCATGACCTGGAATATTTCTTCCAAGTCACCTTAATACTTAAATCATGTAGAAGAGAATTTCTTAGGCTAGCATACTTAAAATTCATATTACCATCCTAAATATTCTTGTGAATCCAATGCAAACAGACACGGAATGAAGATTTTGTAGCGAACGGTCTAGTGACAGGAATGCTATCATAGCAAATGGCGACACTGTAATTGAAATAAAAGAAATCATTGATTTCCATTCAAAACAATAATTAAAATCTACAGAGGTAAGCAGTCTTATTGCAGAGTGGAAATCTTAGCGTAAAGAGAACTCTTCTCTTCATTATTACAAACTCCTCTTTGTATTACACTTCCAGGATATCAAACAGTGTATTTGCACTAATGGCCCAAGATGGCAAACTTTTGTCGATGCTTAGTTGTTACTTGCTATTATTTTTTTTGTTGTTTGTTTGTTTCCCCAGGAGAACAGGAATATTCAAATAAACATAGGAATAGCACTCATCAATCCACTTCCCCAAACTGATGCTCCTTTATGAAATTAAATAATTTAGATGAAATTTTGGTTCCCCCAAAGTAGACACATCTATTCCTAATCGACCACAAAGGAGATTGTTCCCTTTACTAGCAAGTTGTATGAACCAAATATTTAGCCAGCTTGAAGACTCTCAACTCACTATTGTTTCTGAGTACCTTTTAAAAAAAAAAATCTACAAGAGCCATTTTTTCAAAAGTGAGTACTGATGTTACAACTAAAATCCTTTAAAAGGCCTTGCTTTCTGAGTTGGACTTTTAAAAAGCTCAAATTTTTAGGTTTACCCCTAAAAAAAAGAAATGAATAAAATCACTAATCACTTCCAAATATTCTGAACCAGTAATTTTGACCTCAATGCACAATTTACAGAACATCAACAAATATTTCCAGTAATTTGTTTTTTCTTAGTTCATTTATAGAATCTTGCACATACAGTTATTTTAGCGTTGTTTCAGTCTTCCTACAAGTATCATCTAACAAACAACAGACAGTGTGTATTCCTACCTAGTGTTAGTAAAATCCTCCTGACAACACCAACTTTCATTAGCCTTCTTTGCTTCTCCATGAACACAGTCACAGTCCTGACATCCTTTGGATAAAAGGGGTTTCGGAAGACTCCAAACAAGTACACTCTCTGAATCTCTCTAAGAATCCACATAATTATAAGTAATATGATCAGAATGTAACTCGCTATAGCCTGAGGACTGGCTTGGGAAAACGATGAAAAGCCTGCAAATTGATGCAGCAGGCTAGCTTCTATGAGAGCAAACGTCAATACAGTCAAATAAAAAATAAATTCCCTCCACCCAAATTGTATTCTAAGACCTCTGTGCATATTTTTAGATTTGCTGGAGGCTAAATGGCTGATCATGGTGTGTTTGAAGGCAAAACCAATCTCGCTTAGGTTAAGACTCAGTATGAACCCAAATCCAGTCATGAAGAGGATCACACCGAGAGTGCTGGGAATGAAATACGATGCTATTGCTGTTCCAGCAGAAATGAGAAACATTACTAATAACCTGTGAAGGAGAAAATAAAAAAGATTTGCTTGAAAAGAAAAAGGTTATAAACAATACTGATATATTTTACAATTATATAAACAACATTTACTTTGTGTTACTTGACATAGGTGAACCTCCTAGTCCAAACTCCAACAGTTGTTCCATTCCCCATAGAAAAAGTGCGTCAAGCGGGGGCAGAATTCCCATTGCCCATAAAAAGGGCAGAAAAAGAAATATGATGTGCAAAATCTGGTTTGTCTGTTCTAGAATGGGTGTGTTGACAGCAAACCTGGATAAAAGAAGAAATGTATTTGAATTCTGTGACAGAAAAGATAACTGATGCGTGGGAAGACTTTTTGTTTAACTACTACAGCAAATCCAGAAGTATAAACATTACATATTTTATCTACAAAATCTAAAAGGGTATCTTTTAAAAGGAAAAATAAGGACACAAATTTATGCTTGGGGCAGTAGTACAGTAATTAGAACATCAGAACACAGGATAATTTTTCATTCAAGAGATTTGAAGCCTTCAGATTACACAGATGAGTCAAGTGATCTAAGTATCCTAATTGTTTTGATACTGTTGTGATAATACGCTCAAGAAATACTTGTGCAAAAAGAAAAGTCCAGACCTCAATTGTTTAACAAAAAAATGCTAGAGTATTTTTTCAAAATTACAAAAGCAAAACTTTACATCTTGGGTCTTGGACTTGCATAAGCATTAACACTGAATGAACCGACATTAACAATGACATCCCAAAGTGCAAAACTAGTAAAATCAAACATGCTTTTTTAAAAATGCATTTGAAGTACCCCAACCATAAAATATGTACATGTGACAAAGTGATATAAATATCAACCGACAGGGAGAAAGAAAACATAAAGTAAATCTAAAAGCATCTTGCTTTGAGAGATTCTACAAATTCTTTAGCTAAGACATTCTGAAAAGTGGAAATATAAGCATCTCCTATTCGTAGACTGACATAGTTCTCTTGTATCGCAAAAGCATTTAAAAATTCAAGTTCAAAATCCATATAATAAAGATATAGCAACGTTCACATTTGCTTATCTATTCATTAAAACCAAATTCATTGTCCTTTTTGTGCATGTAATTTATAACCCCCTGCCATCACTTTGCAGAGATTAAATTCAAAAATATTCCAGAATGAAATCTGGATATAAATCCAGAAGCTCCTGAAGCCTGCAGTGTTTAGATCTCTGATTCCAGGTCAGGAACATGTCTTTAAAAGGATGTTGATGCAAATGCTCTTGTACAAAAATACTGAAATTGACACTAGAAGATAATTTTAGCTATCCTTCACTTAGAAATGACTCTTCCTAATTTACGTTGAATGCTATAAAAATTTAAGAATAACCTTTTATGCACAACATAAAGCATGTTTTTACCATCTGCTCTTCTAGCTTCTTCCTTTGTAGTTCCTACAGTTGATTAAAATCTCAAAGTTTCCTCAGAAGAATCATTTTATCTTTCTCATTAAATATATATAGAATAACCATTACTTTAATTAGCTAAATGCTGTATTATGTTTACCTGTGTGCAAGATCCACTGCAATAAAGACAAAAATGTAGAAAGGTCTCATCAGAGCAGTGATTTCATAAGTATCCAGTGCTTGGAAAGTAGCTGTTTCGGTAGCCGTATTTATGATTAGCGAATACTCTCCTATACATATAGTCACCCATCCAAATACAAAGATCATAACAGTTCCTCCAATGTTGCTATACAGCAAGGTTATTCTGTTTGGCAGCAAATACCAAGTTCCCAACCCACACAATACCCCTGCCAGAAAGGAATGAAATACAGTGTTGATTATATACTTCTTGCCAGGAATAATAAATTTTACTGTCTCTGAACCTACACAGCTGGAAAATTCAAACTCATCTTCATCCGTTAGGGTATTCTGAATTTGCATTCTTTCTACCGTCACTGTTTTCTGTTTTGCATATAGATTTGTCAGCTGAAGCATAAGTGCAGTAACAAACATCAGTCCTCCTGAAAGTGCTGCGGTATAGTAGTCTTTCATAACTCCTAACTGATACAAAAGTGTTCCTACTCCTCCCAAAACCCATGGCATCAAGAAAAGAATAATCTGATTCACATATATGTAAGGAGGGGCACAGTAGCCTAATTTAAACCGGGGACCTCCCAGCACGGTCTGTGGAAAACGCTTCAAGAAGAACTCCTGTTTATAATCATTCAGCAGAGGTACATCTGGACCCATTCTTATTACTCAGGAATGCTGGATGAATATCATTTTTCCTGTAAGAGAACAGAAAGAAAAAGAAGGAAACATTACTGAATCTGGAACTCAGAACTTAACCAGGGAATTCTTTGGTCCTGTTTTCATTTACTAAGTTATAGTGGAGTTCTGACATGTTAGTGCTAATAGACATCATCCTAAAGCACCGACAGAATCTGCCAGAAAGTAGCAAACAGCTAAAGAAACTACTAAGCAAACAGCTAAAATGGAAAAACATTATCTATTTTAAAATAAAGATTATATTCACAATCTGAAGATTTAGGCAACAAATAAAACATATAAACAGTTCCTAAGAGATGATAAAACCAACTCATCTCCACACCAGAACACCTTCCTGAAACAGATTTTTTTTTCCATCCGGCCTGATTACAATCACATCTTGCCACAGACCTCTTATTCCAATTAATCCTGTTAAAGATTTCCATATACAAACAGAAGAGTCAGTGATTTCAGTGAATAGCCCCCTAAGTGCAAGGATACAGTCACACTGTGGTCCCTGTAAAAAATCAAAGCCTTATGTAATAAACTAACTGTAAAAAAAAATAGTAGAAGCATTAAAAATTGTTTTGCACATCAGCATTTTTACTGTCCTACACAGCCTAGTTGCAGAACAGGATCTCACTGTCCTAAGCACTACACAAGACATAAAATGAACAGTTCACTTTCTGGTTCCTAAAACATACAAAATAAAAAAAATAAACAATACTTGTGAGTGGTAGCAGAATCGGTATATATTCTTCTGTCTGCCAATGGAGAAAGCTGAAAAAAGGAAAAAAAAAGATACCTGTAAACATTTATAATGAATCATTGAAATCAAATATGAATACTCATTTAGAGATGATGAGGCAATGTAGACATAGTGAATGTAAGAAAGTAACTATGATATGAAAGCATAATTTTATGCTACTAGTCACAAAAGCAAGAATCCATGAATGGCAGGTAGAAATACTCAAGCTAAGAAACAGGGTGATAAAACAGCACAAAAATGCAGTCCTAAAGCACTTCATTAATAATAATTCTAAAGAGGAGATATCGGTGTGCATTAGGAGTTGTGCAGCTACTGAAATCTTGACTTTCTTCTACCTGTATAATCTGATGAATACCTATTAGCCATCATTGCTGATATATTAAAAATGAAACACTCGGCTGCCGTGGAGTTTCCAAACTACTGTGATCCCTTCTTTATATAATACCAAATGCTTATATGTGTTACTGAGAACAATCTACTTCTTACATGTAAACACTTTTCTGTAGGTAGATACTGGTCATCATGGGACTAAGTTAGAAACAGAGCAAATAAGAGAGATTAAAGATAATCACAACTGGAAATTTGCATTCAGGGTCCACAAAGTCAATACACTCCACAATGAAAAGCACGACCCCACAAGCTCTGTAACTACTTTCCAAGTAGGCTGTCAAATGACTTTTTTTTTTTTAAAGTAAAAATTCCAAATTGGAATTTTCCACATAGAATACTGTATGTGGAATATTGAAACTACAGAGGTTTTTTGGTCACGCTATTTCAAGCCATTGAAAGTTTCTTAAGGGAAGGAAAAGGCAGCAGTCACTCTTAATAGAAAAGACACATGTTGACAATGGAGAAGGGAATTCATTGCAGTTAGCTCAGGAATTTGAAAATGTAACAGGGACACACCCAACTAAAAACAAATTTCAAGTGTAATTAACAAAAAAAAAAATAAAAATCACAATTCAGCCAATCTCGTTTAGAAAAAGAAACACTGTTTAGAGGGCTACATAGGCATGAAACTAAGTTGCTGTTAAAGTTACATGCAGTAGAAGATTTATATGCACCTAAATGATACAAGTTGAGTTTTAAAAGAAATGTAGAACCAAAGGTGCATAGTTTTCAGACAGCTGTGTTTTTGTCCTCTAAGTAGAGCTATTTGTATTTCAAGTGCAAGTCTGCATTTGTTTGTCAGTTTATATTGTTAACAAAATGTTAACAAAACATTCCTCTTACAGTTTCTGTGTAAACAATAGACATCTTTGTGTGAGACACAAAAATCTATGTACATAAACAGTATAGTTCTACTTTGCTACACTCCAAAACAAGCCATAAAAAGATATGAATTTATTTATAAATGACAATCCTAAGACTGAAGCTCACAAACTATGGAAATGATACCCTTGACTATCCTCCTGGCTTCCAAATAGCCAGGTAGCACATTAGGGCTTCAAAGAGGCACTCATGCGTGTCTCTTTATTTCTGTGCAAAGCCGTAGCAACAAGACTCCCCACATAAGTGAGTGTTTACAGGACCTGGCTTCAATATACATTCCTAACATACAGGCCTGGCCCGACTTTGACAACTTGCCTAGTTACCCAAACAATCTGCACCACAACAGTTTGTCATCGCCAGCAGGGATCCATGCGACTTAGTTATCATAACAAGGATGGTAAAAGAACTTCAACACCATAAGTAATTTAACATGTGTCCCCCCCCTCTTCCCCCCAGTATTCTATGTCCTTATTACAAAAACAAACAAAGCAAATCTTGCTCAAATTCAGGCAGAAGTTCACAGGAGGGCATGAACTTTTGTCTAAACGAACATCAGCCTTCGCGTCCATCCTCCGCTGATGGTGGATCAGATCAGTGCACTCTGGTTTTACTTCAAGCAGATTACAGGGGAAGAGGTGTACAACTCTCAGCCGTCTAAGCCGCCGGAGCGCATAAGGCTTAAAAATACTTACCTCGGTGGTCCTCGAGGTCTTTTCACGCGAGACTAAGTAACGGTCACAAACCACCTGCGAGCGCAGGCGGGAGGAACGCCAGCGTGGGAGGCGCGGGGGGAACTGCGGACAGCCCCTGTCCGGGCAAAACCCGAGGCACCCCCTGCCCACCTGTGTGCCCCAACACCCACACCTCCGCTCCATGGTTATTCAGCTGTGCTGCAGGCCAGCTTCCAGCCCAGGAGGCCTGATGGAGCAGGCTGGGGGCCCTCTCCTCCACAGCATCGATGCCATCCCCCAGTGAGACCGGGGACGAAGCATTTAAGGCTGACG